>NC_057796.1:85594653-85660624 GCF_018294505.1 Triticum aestivum | reverse complement strand
GCGACCTCCCCTCCCACCTCAAGCCGCCCCTCCCGCCTTCGTCGACGACCACCTGCTCCCGCAGCTCGCGCCCGCACGCCACCTCCCCTCCTCATCGCCTCGCTCCTCGCCTTCCCCGCCGACCACCCTCTCCGTGACCACCTCGTCGCCACCGCCGCCTCCTCCCTTGCCTCCGCATTCTCCGTGCTGCTCTCCAGCCGTACCTCTCCTTCTCTCCCATGGCACCAGATTGAGCCGACGGGGTCAGTCCGCAGCTGGATCCGTCACGGCCACAGCGGGCCTTCTGGATTCGCGCCGTCGTCGAGCTGGATGCGTGCCTCGTCGCGCGGCCTCGTCTGCCTCCGCAGCTCACCCTCGCGTCTCCTCCATGGCGTCGGCTTCCAGATCCGCCCATGGGTTGGACATGGTGCTCCATCTCCATGGCGAGTTGGCTGCATCCCCACGTCTGCTTCCGCTCGGCCGATGATGCCATCCGCGCGTGCTTCTGCTGCTCATATAGGTGATGTGTATTCTATCGATTTGCTCTTCTTCCCTCTACCTTACGTGATGTGTCTTCCCTCCTCATGCAGGTGCACGCACCACGGGCGCCCCGAATCGAGCAGGTCACGGGGCGGCCCTCCCAGATCCACAATGAGCCGCATCTGGCTCGTCCTCGCGGCTGTCGGCCACGTCCTCGACATGGTTCTGGGTACTGACATTCCCCCCTCCCCGCACACATCCTCCACCTGCTCTTGCTTACTCTGATCCTCCCATTTCGCTTTTGGTTGGGGCATTCCTGTATTGATCCATATGCATGCATTGATTTGTAGCTGTGCATGCGACGTGGAGCCTCATCTTCGAGCTGCTTGACCTCAAGGGCGAGGTGGACGACGATGCTCTGGTTCTTGTGTGATGTTGCCAACAGCAAGATGCAGCGAATAACTTGGTAATCATTACTCCAGTAGTGAATAGTCGACTAGTCGAGCGACTGCTAATCATCTGGTGGCCTTTGACTTGTGATTGTGGTGTTGTGCTCTAACCAGTGGCATGATTTACAAGCTATGGTAATTTTAGGTTTAGGGAAATATGTAATGTTGCTCCTGATCTAACCAATTGGCCACTATCCAGTTACCCTGGTATATGTTTGGATGTGTTTATGTGGATTTGGTCTAATCTGTCTCCTCCTGTTGATCTACTGGTCCATGCTCGTTACTGTGGATTTGGTGCTGCTCTAGCTTCTTTGTGCATATACATGTGCAGTCAGTAACTAGTGCAGTCCAAGCCTTCTAAAATGATTGCCTTTACTGTCCATGTTTGTTAGTTCCATGATCAAATCTATTATGTTCTGTTCATGTCTGTTAGTTCCATGATCAACTTGTATATGCAGTCCAAGCCTTCTAAAATGATTGCCTTTACTGTCCATGTCTTGATGTGATTTGTTCTTAAAATGGTTTGCTAGATAGATCCAAACTGTGGTTTTGTGTACAATAGTTTTGCATTGTATGGGCTAAATTCTGTTGTCCATCAGCATGTTTGACTTGTCATTTATGTGGAAGTTTGATGGTGACATTATAAGTTGTGTATGCAATGATACCTGGAAGGATGCACTGCTTAACCAGCTTGCTGTTAGAATTGTTTCAGTCATTAATTTTTCCTTAACTCAACTCGTTTAAGATTTGTGCTAGTATGTGACCTGCCTATAGATATGAGTTACATCCCAGCCATTTTAACTATGATTGGTAGTATTACTTCAGATTTGACGGTGAAAGTGCATTTGTTAACTGTTTAACTCATCCTTATTGATCAATCCTCTCTTTTAATTAATAATGTATGCATGCCTTGTATGTTCTGTGTTCTTTACTATACTGTTTTGGCCTCAGGCAATTAAATATTGTATCTATTTTTATTGTGATATGCAACTCTTTAAAAAAAGAAACTATATTATGGAATTACTCATCTGCATGGAATTTCTATGTATTCTAGTAGTTTATTTTTGATCCTTTATTGATGTATTATGCAACTTGACCCTAACTTACTGTACATCGTAAGCTTAGGCTGTTCAGGTGTGCACATGGTTGGGAATCCATTGATTCACTCAGCATGATCACTCTCAGCCACAAGTATCAATCACTCTTCTAATTAGTATTTCAGTCACGGTGGTGTACCTACACAGCTTTGCTGATTGATAGCCCTGTTGTACCTACACAAGCTAGCAGCGGACTAATAATTTGTACTGAATTAGTTGATGTACCTAGAGGAAATAAACAGTAAACTAGAGACCCAGATCATTGTTGGGAATGATGGTGATTGTCGCTGTGTGAGTACAGTTTCTTATTGCCTTGTGTCAATGAACCCACTGATCTGAAGTCAGTCCTTAATGTGTGGATGGTTGTGTTCTTTTGCAGGTTGTTGGCACCAAGGTACTGCTACTACTATAGTGCTGCTGCTGTTGTTCCTTTCAGGTACTGCTACTGCTGTTGTTTCTTTCAGTATGGTTGCTGCTATTGCTTCTCAGTATGGCTGCTGCTGTTGCTTCTCAATAATGTTGCTGCTGTTGCTTCTCCGTTCAAGTCAAAACTGATGTTGTTGTTGCTTCTTAGTACTGTTGTTGTTTCCCTCCTGCTGTTTCAAATTGTTGTTACTGTTGTTTCCTTCCTACTATTGTTCCAGTCAACTGCTGCTTCCCTCCTGCTGTTTCAAATTGCTGCTACTGCTGTTTAAGTCAAAACTTAGAGCCCCTGTAGCTTTTCTCAACCCCTAAATTGCTGCTGCTGTTTCAAATTGCTCAATTATTTGAATTGTTGCTGTTGCTATCTCATTTTAACTAGCTAGAGGACAAAAAGCATGGTACTAGCTGAACTTGTGTCTTCATTCTAATCTAAATAACTGTCATCTTTTTTATGGTCTCTTCTTGGTATATTGGTTCCAGTTTTACTTATTCTTCTCTGCTGATTTTTTAACGCTAATTCTTCTATGTTGATAGATGTAACAGGGCAACTGTGGAAGGCATATCACCGTTCTGACAGGAGCAAGTGCCGTTTATGATCGCTATCGAAAGAGCTCCATGCTGAAGAACATAGCTCGTAACCGTACACATGTGGAGTTTGTAACCGTGAGTGCCATACTTTTAGAGATTGTACCTAATTATTACACTTGTAGAGCTTCTTGTAGAGCTTGTATATGTTGGAGCTTGGTTACGGTGTGTAAATCTTGGTTACGTGTAGAGCTTGTAGATCTTGTAAAGTACTTTATATGTTAGAGCTTATTACCTGTTATTTGTACAACAAGAGCCATGTACTGAATCGGAAGTATTACATGTGTTTTTGTTTGTGCCAATTTAAATACTGGTTATTTATTTACTGTTAAATTGAAATATGAAGAATATGACCTTGCTAGCTGGGACCCACTTACCAGAACCTGACAACTAGACTGACTAGTGGACCCTTCTTTTGGGAAAAAAAGAAAAACTAAATTCGTTTAGACAAAAAGGCCACAACCCAACAATAAAAAAGGTTGCAATGTTGTGCTTGGCCCATGAAGCCGATCAAAAATTGATAGAAAAAATATATAAAAAGGCCGAATTGTTGGGCTAGGCCCATGTAGAAAATCGAATTGGACCGGGCTGATTCTTGTGCCACATCAGATTGCCACGTCGGATGCCTACGTGGCCTTGGGAGGCTGCTAGTGACCAAAACAAAACAGTAGGCATATTTTGGTCGTAAACATCTACGACCTTTTCACAGAGAAGGTCGTTAATTTCAGTTTACGACTGCCAGCTTTTGACCTTCTGTTTTTGGTAAAAAAAAGGTCGCAAATGAAAAACAATGACCTTTCAGTGACCAATAGGCAAGGTCACAAGTTGACATATTTCTTGTAGTGAAAGCACGAGGACCACCACTCCGAACCCCAAGTCAACGCTTAAAGAAGAAGAAGAATTGTTCTCAGGTCAGGTTCCGTAGCTATGGTTCAGACTACTTTGCTCTTGCATCACTGTATTTACTCATACCAACTAATTTCAAATTGAAGGATGCAACTGAAACTCCAATGGCGCAACAGGTATGTTTTAAACCTGTTTCTTTAACGTGTTTGCTGTTGTAACTTGCTCTATGTTGATTCCAGTTTCAATTGAATAAACAGTTATGTTCTCATGCCATGCACATTACAAGTGTTGTTATTGCTGTGTAGTTTCCCACACTTATATTCTGTCTATGCTACTTTGTCTTAAATAGATATGATTCAAACTGTATCTATCTTGATTTGGCAACATAAACTATAATGATATAGACCATACGGTGACCATACTACATAGATATATGTTTGTTTCATGCTGTTATCCTGTCCACCTTACAACTGAACTGGTTTACCAAAATGAGTTTCATATGCTACATTGTAAACCTGTGATGTGTTTGTTTGTTTCTCTTTTATAACGCAATAAAATATTGGAGAAGAGTAGCCCGTTATGCAATGGTAAAAGGAAGTAATGCAGATAAGGTTCAAGATAGTGAGACAACCCCAAAGTCCATGTTGGTCTCCAAGAAAGCTGATAAAAACTATATTGAAGACACTAAGACAACCCCAAAGTCCTATCTTGATGTAGTGTTCGAGTTACTGGCTACTACTGCTGGCACCAGCTCTTCGAACTCGCTGGCTGAATCAGTTCGGCTTCTTGAGTCTCAACTTCAAGTTGAAAGACATCGATCAGATGTTATGCGACAGGAAGCCGAAGGACTGAGGAAGTCCTTGCAGAATTCAGATGCATACTTTCTGGTGCAACAGCAAGTGCTGGAGGATTTAAGTGCCAAACAAGAGAAAGTTAATAAGCTTGCTAAGCATCTTGCCAGCATTATGGGTACCCAGGATATTGTTTCTTGAGCTCTTCTGAAGTGGTTTCAGTTCTGGACTTGTTTTGCTGCGGCGTTTATTTGCACTGGTCGCCAACTTTGACAACCAGTGTAGATGATATGTTGCTTTGTTCCCTATATTGGCACTGGTGGCGAACTTTGATGCCCAGTGGATGTAATATGTGTAATAGCCGTGATAGCCTAGCGTAAGTTGCTTGCTTATTTATTTCCTTATTGTCTTGTTTATTTGCTTGCTTGTAGTCAGTGTAGTTCTTTTTTTGCGGTTTACTAGTGGCCGCAATAACCTATTTTTTAAAACTATGCCACAATAACCATGGGCTACATATTTACTGTCGTTACCATGGGCCTCCTACGGGCCGTAGAAACAATGGGCCTTCTTAGGGCCGTAGAAAGAATGGGCATTCTACGGGCCGTAGCATCAATGGGCCTTCTACGGGCCGTAGCATCAATGGGCCTTGTACGTGCCGTATGATCGATAGGACAAACATGGGCCAATAAAAGACCGCATTATGGGCCGTAAACGGGCTAGATTTGGAATCGTCCGTTCATGGGCCGACAATAACATGCCGTCGTTAATCAGACGGCCTATATTGCAGGATGGCAGGCACACCATCATCACCAACTCCGTTTTTTAAAAGAGTAGAGAAGTAGAGATAAATATTAAATATAAAATAAATATAACAGTAGAGAAGAGAGTAGAGATAGCAGGCACGTCGGGAAAGGATCGCGCACGCGCGGGAAATAGCGGCCAGGCGCGTGCTAGTTTTGGCACGCGGCATCCGGCGCGCTTTATAAAATCCAACGCCCTCCCACCGCTCTGTGCCTTGCCACCACTCTCTCCCCGCTCTATGCCTCACCACCGCTCTCTCCCCGCTCTGTGCCTCGCCACCGCTCTCTCTCTCTCTCTGCTCTTTCTCGCCTCGCCGCCGCGCCACCATGTCGCCGCGTCATCGTGAAACTTGGGGATAACGGGGCGTCCGCGCGCGCCCCTCCGGCGGCTTCTCCGCCGAGATCCGGTTCCGCGGGATGCGCCTCGGCCTCGGTAATTTCGACACCACCAACGAGGCCGCCCGCGTGTAGGACACGGCGGCGTGGCGCCTCCGGTGGCCTCATAGAATATTGAACTTCCCCAACGTGCCGACGCGGGAGCGGGCGCAGGAGCTCGCGCCTCTGCCGCGGCTTATCACTGACGAGGATCGTCGCAACAACCAGTGGCGGGAGCACCGTCTCAGCATCGCCGAGACGGACGAGGAAGCGATGGCGCTGTGGCGCCAATGCTTCCCGCAGGACATCATCAACAAGAGCGAGTTCTATGCGCAAAGGAGGGCGGAGAGGGAGAAGAGGAGGACGGAGCGAGCCGCCTATCGCGAGGACAAACATACGCGAAAAGCGGACGGTCAATTCAACATGAGGCTAGGAGCAGCGTCGCCCTGGGAATCCGACGACGATCGGTATCTTCATGCCTACATTGAGACGTGGAGGAGGACATCACTGAGGAGGAGTCGGACGACGAGGAGTAGTTGAACTATCTATTTTTTTATCTATCTATGCTGAGAACTATCTATGTCTCTACTCTCTAGTCTCTACTCTCTATCTCTAGTTCTCGATCTTAGCACTCCGTGCCCATAAAAACTAGCTATTCTGACTCTGTAAACGCTTTTTTAAAGCGTCGCGCATTGCACTTCTGTTGGAGATGCTCTAACATGGCAGGCGAGTGCTTTAATGTTGCCCACAAGATGCGTGAGTATTACTAGTAGTATATTTTTCTTGCCATGTTGAGAGTTTAAAACCACGAGTGCGAACATGCAGAGGAGCAATGAAGACCAAACACGGGATGTTGGGGACATCTTCAAGGAGCGTGACAAGTTAAAGAGGAGCTGCACCGAACCTGTAAAACGAACTTTGGTAAGTAACACCCTTTCAATTACTTTCGTTTAGCCTTGTGTTCTTCGATTTGTATATGTTGTAGTTTCTATATCTCTTCGCCTCGTGTTTTTCGATGTGTAATAAGAAGAGTCTTAATCGTCCTAATGCTTTCGTTTTTAGCTTGATGTAGGAAGTGGGTGTTCTCACCTTGTAGTCTGTTTTTATATTTTTCCTTTTGAATTCACTTCTCTGAGTCCTATTTATCTGGCTTCTACTAAATGGATCTGGGTTGCTCTGAGTATTGATCTAAAAAAGAAGTAACTTCATGTGTCAGGATGCAGTTCCTGCGAGGAGGGAAGTATGGTCAACCTCGAGATCATTTTTTCCGAAATGAGGCTGGATTACACACAAGGTGATAGTTCCCTAATGATGCTGGATTAGACACAAGGTGCAAATTCCAAGATGATGCTGGATTACACAAAAGCCAGGTGGAGTCGTCAACTATTCGTGTCCTCGTGGCTCTAGTAAAGGCTAAAAGAAAGCGTGCAGGGGCCCTTGAGAATGTACCTGAGTTCCTAAAGAAGCGAAAAGAGCAATCAGATGCTCTGTTCACCCAAGCCAAAGAAGAGATGGAAGAAGCCAGAAAGAAGCTAGCAGAGGCAAAGCAGGCTAAGCGTCTCCTGCTATCTAAAACTGTTGTCAATACAAATTTTCCTTCTTAATAGCTAGGTTCAAATGTTTATCCAATCAGCATGTCCGTGCATCTACTGATGTGGGACAATTTTTTTTTCGGGTCATGAAATAACAACAATTACTTTCCAAAAAATGACTCACGAAGCATTGGACATGGTATAGTTCACGCGCAAGCCCAACATTCCAAGTTCAACTTCCACATCAAACTCATGGTTACAGATATCTACACATTCATAGATAATGTCCACAACCATGATTCACTTCAAAGCCAAAAAAATGTGAGGAGAGTTATAAATAAAGAAAAACCTCTAGTTCCTACTACCAGTGCGAGCACAACAAGTCAAGACCATGCGTAATTAATTATATTTTGGTCATTTTTTGTGTTCTAAAATGCCGGCCGGCTCGTGGAAGGACGTGTTGCCGGCACACGGGTGGATTCAATGGAGGCAGGCGGGGCAGTCCGAAGCCGGTTGCATGGAGCGAGGAGGCGTGTTCAGTCGGGCCTGCAGCGAGTGGGGCCCACTTGGCCGGCGCGCCGGTTCAATGCCTGCACTATGAGAGGTCGCGTCCGTGTTAGAGCAATCACTCCCTCCAGTCCTTTTTTGTTTGGGTATAACAAAATCTCGTTTTCCATTCACATTTTACAAGTAAAATTCATGGACAAATTTTGACCCAAAATACAATGGGGACTAGTAAACCAGGACAGAGGTAGTAGTTTTTTTTATCAAAGAAGGGTTTCCCCCTTCTGATTTTCATTACTGAAAACCAACATCTAAACCATAGTATTTGCCCTAGAACTACCAGGCTTAACATCTCGCAACATAAACCCATACAACCATACACCAAGGAGGTAGTAGTTATGAATTCCAATTTTGCTCCATACCGATCGTTCTAAAAACTACTTAGTACTTATAACACGCCATTGAAAATCGGAACTCTTACCCCGCTAAAAAATTGATATTTTAAACGTGTCTACTCGATCTGTGGCAACTGGCGAGCCACCGCCTCCAGGTCGTTCACCTGTGGTCCCGACCATCAACTCCTACGGATCAAATTATCACACGAGCTGACTATTCCCACAAAGGTGCGCTCCACCATGTACCCGGTACCCGTGCATGCAGCAATCATGCACCTAGGGTTTTAGGGTTTATTTGTTAACGGTGCCTTTATGTAACTCTCATGTGTGTGAGACAGCGAGAGACCGAATGCATGCGTGTGCCTCTTCTCTTCGTATATGTACTCACTGTTTGTCTGTTGTCCAAAAAATTATAGAGTAGTAATAACTACTAGCAATGTGCCAATGTGTTGCCACACGATCAAAGTAGATTAATACATATTCACCGATTTGATAGAAAAAAGAGTCTAGTTTTGAAATACGTATATCACAAAAAATATGTTATGTTTCACTCAAAATATATTCCTTTGGCGGTTTTGATGAGATAAGGGAGGAATGTTGTTGGTTTCAAGATTCGAGAAGTGGTATATCTCTAATTTCTACTCTTACTAGCAAGATGCCCGTGCGTTGCATGGAACATTAAGATCTTGTGGGAGAAAAGGATAAACGAGGGAAGGCCTTATCTGCAAATATGGAGAGGAGTGCGGGTAAATTGCCATAGTTTCCTTCCTATCCGTTAGATGTTGATGAGACGGCCTATATTGCAGGATGGCAGGCACACCACCATCACCGACTATTCTTTTTATAGGAGTAGAAAAATCTACACTCTTATAAAAACAGAGTTGGTGATGATGGTGTGCCTGCCATGCTGCAATATAGGTCGTCCGATTTATATCTGACGGATAGGAAGGAAACTATGGCAATTTTGCAAAAAGATACGCACACCCCTCTCCACATTTGCAAATAATGCCTTCCCTCATTCATCATTTTCTCCCACAAGATAAACTACTCATACAAATGCATCTTGATGTTCCGTCCAATGCATGGGCATCTTGCTAGTTGTTTCAAAAAGCCCATGTGTGTGTGTGTTGTGTGTGTGAGAGTGAGGGAGAGAGGAGGAGGGAGTGCATGTGTGACAAAGACACAAAGAGTGTGTGTGCGAGAGGTATCAGCTTAAAATGAGGTGATAGTGTGTGTGTGCACGATCGAGAGGGCATGTCTTAAGAAGGGGCGAAAAATCTACATAGATACAAGGAGCGCGAGAGATACATGTACGCGATAGTGGAAGCACGAGTGTGCGGGTGTATAAACCTATCTGGAGGCTAGTCAATCAATGTTTGTGAGAGAAATACGAATCGGGGGTGCGAAAGCGAGAGGTTTGTGGGTGTGTGAGAGAGAGACGGTAGTCGAGAAGGGGAGTGGAAGCAGGAGTTGTGTGTGTGTGTGAGAGAGAGCGGGGTAGTTTGTCTGATCGGTAAAATATTGAATAATGTCAGTTTTATCACTGGGGTGGAGACGGAAAGGAGACCGCAACAAATGTTGTGTCTGTGGGAGAGAGTATTTTTAGTGGTATGAGTCATATCTAGAGACATATAGGGTGTGTGAGAGAACCCCATAGAGAGAAAGACAAAGTGAAAATCGAGAGAGACCGTGTGTGTGGTGGTGAAAAAGAAAGCTTAGGTACCTAGTGATACTAGAGAATGGTAGAGATGTGAGAGATAATGAAAACTGTGTAATGTATAATGATAGGGAGAGTGTGACACTTCTCAAGGGAGACATCGAGAGACCATGTTTGCAAAGATAGGAGAAACATGAAGTGAGCGTGCGGGTGAGCTGGAGAAAAGAGAGTGATAGCTACATGAAGGAGCATGCGAGATAGATGTGCGTGAAAGGAGTCAACATAAAAGGGATTCAAATATTTGAATTCGAGATGATGATACATGTAATTCATACTCGAACCAAAATTGATCTATCAAACATGCATACTCATATGAATTCACGCGCATCTATGTTATTTAATATGTAGATATTACTGATCCATACATTTTAGTAGAACATAATTTGGTTTAAATTTTTTGAATTCAACCTTATGATTTTGAGGTCTTTGTATTTGTAAATCATATTATACATATAAAGGAGGAGAATTCTTTGTTGTGCTTTTGAAAGTATATATAAGAAAATTATGTATATGGAATTTTACTCCAATCGAAAATGGATCCTGCCCGAACAAAAATAGAATACAAACTGGATTCGAAATGAGTTGGCACGGTAAACATGCACTCTTGCTCTACAAAAATTTGAACGAAGCGGGGAAAGTCGCAGTAACCGCCCGAAACCAAAATCTGCGAGATGGAAATTACTGCCTATCCGTGACATGCAAAGCCTATCGGCTCGATTTCTATAGGTTTCGATAGGGGTAGGTTTGTAATTTCACTCAAATGTGACACAACCGCCTCTCACCCGGATTCATACACGGTGGGCACCAAAACACAATGTCTCCTCGGATGAAATCGACTCCCTCCCTGATTCATACACGGTGGGCGCCAAAAACAAACTCTCGTCGGCAAATACTCGGTGTATGCGAGATTACCGTCCTATCCCCAGCTGTGATGTAGGAGATTTGAAACGGGGGCTAAGTTTGTAAATTTCCTCGCATTTGGCACAAGTGTGCCCTGAAGACATGGTTCCCCCTTCCTCTCTCCCTCCATTTCCCCATTTGTACTCCATAGGCGCCAAAACACCCTCTCCACCCCAGCCTCCTCCGCCTGCCACCCCATCCACCACCATCCTCCTCCACCATGCCGGAGCTGATACCCCGACACCGTCGTCCATTACAAGAGATCAACCTCTCTCATCAATGGCTTCGGACCGGGATCCTTGCATCCCATCCTCTTGCTTCATCCCCGTCATCGTCCACCTTGCCGGCGCTGCTCCTACGACCGTCTCGTCCACCGCGCCCTGCCGCCACCGTCTACCCTCCAAGATCTGCTACCATGCCGCCGACAGCCATCGCCACCGCAACACCCTCAAATTCTCAGCAGATGCATACACAGCGCCGCACTAGAGGCAGTACTCTTTCGTATCTGCTCAGCTTATTTATTGCAACAAGAAAATAGATCGCCACTGCTTTAGTCTGATTTCTTGTCCATCACTTACTTGTTAGTCGAAAGCAAACATTGGTTGCAAAGTTGCCTTTTTCCGGTTTGCACCTTCAGATCGGCCATGGCATGCTCAACACTAACTCGCAATTCTTATGGTTTTCCCCTTTTATATTCCACACTAGTTAAATGACAGTAGACTAAATTTCAAAATTGCGTCAGTCAATTTTTCAGAGCTCGCCGGAGTTCGCCGGTGCAAAGGAAGGGGCTCTGGTGGGGATGGTGGTTGTGGGGGCGGTGGTGGGGCCATGCTAAACAAAGAAAACTCGATGCGGGTGGGGGCGGGGGCGGGGGTGGGGGTGGCAGAGGAACACAGGCGGTGGGGGCGGTTCAGGGGAGGGCGGGGCCGGTGGTTCGGCCGGCGGCCCGTGCGGTGTTCTGTATGGTAAGAATTAGATACGAGGAAGAAGAAGGGTTAGGAGACGTTGGATCTTCATCCAACCGCCTGAAATGGTCGACTGACCCAAATGACAAAAGTCACGCGACTTGCATGCAAACATGCCTTTATATTCAGTACCATCATCGTAGCTTCTTAGCACTGCTCATGAACCATCAAGCTAAACAATGTGCCACTCATAATTCCAAACTTGTTGCTCAAATACGAATCTGATATGATGCTGATATTACTAAAACAGATAACGTTTAATTGGTCAGCTAATGTTCCTACTTTACTTTCGAAAAGCACGTGCACCACATATAGAGAGACAGCAGGGAGTTGCATTCTTAATGCGCTCTGGTTCATCATGTGTGGGCACTCCGCAATGAACATTTTATTATCCAAAATCTGCTTACTCTTCTTTAGCATGTTCCTCTTCCGTTCTTCTTTAATAAGTACTCTCTCCGTTCCTAAATACAAGTCTTTGTATAGATTCCACCATGGACTACACATGGAGCAAAATGAGTGAATCTACACTCTAAAATGTATCTGTATACATCTGTATGTCATCCATAGTGGAAATCTCTACAAATCCTTATATATTGAAACGGAAGGAGTATGATAGTAGTACAGTACGTATGTTCCTTGTAGTGAAGATGAGTAGGGACATTTGCAGTGTAGAGGTCTATACGGTCGGTTGTGATGGACACTTTGAACTCTTCGGGCCTCTTTGATTCGTAGAATTTTGTAAACATAGAAATAGGAATTGTAGTGGCCTGCGCACTTGAATCCTATAAGATTAGCAAGGAAATGCGGGGAGCTGTGTCGCCTTTGAGAGTTACATTGATATTAACAGTACCACACCTTCAGTTGAAGAGAGCTGGTATCCGAAGCCTTTCTAGCCGTACCGCCAATACTAGCACATATATTTCAGCAAGTTCCACTTTGCTGATTTTACTCCTGATGCTTACGGTTTTCCCGTTATATCTACACTATGATCTCTGTAGCTGCTTCGTGTCGCACTAGCAGCAGTCCACGCTTGAAGCTAAAAAACACACCAATCATAAGTCCAAAGCTTACTTCTTCAAATACGAATTGTGATATGATACTGATATTAGTTAACAGACACACATTTAATTGGTGAGGTAATGCTCCCACTTGATTTTCCAAATGCATGTGGCCACATATAGAGAGACAGCATTGAATTACATTTCTTTGGGCGCTGTGATTCATCATGAGTGGGCAACCAACATTGTATGCAATGAAGCGGAACCTGAAGAATGTGCTTCCTCTTCTGTTCTCTAACACGTTCCTCTTTTGTTATTCTGTATTTAGTACGTATAGTATGTTCCTTGTCAGGAAGGGGAGCAGGGACATTTGCAGTCAACATCTGATAGAGCTGGCCTGTACGTGATCGATAGGCTTTCAATTAGTAGCGGCAATACAACACCGTATTTTCCAGCTAGTTCCACTTTCCCGGTTTATATATCGTGGTTATGGTGTACCCCTTTTATGTACACTACGATCTGCCTAGTTGTTGTGTGCTCCTGTTATCATGGTTTGGCAATAAACTCTGTGTACAGTACATTATGAACCTATCATCTGCCAACTATCCTTACTTCTGGAGCCTATTTTTTGTGTACTTGTGCCAGATTATATTAATGCACGCACCATATTACAGTACACATGAGCTCTATCATCAGAATCTAGTGATAGCACACAAGGGTTTACAGGGGCGCCCCTATATTTGAATATCCTCTGCATTACAAAGATAATCTCACTACTATTTATGTTTTCATGGTTCTCAGATATTATACATAACTACAGTGAATATCAGAATCCGCGCATCAGAAGAATATTGTGGAACACTGCAACGACTTACAAAATTGGCACCAATGCATTGAGTGCCATTCTGGATGCAATGAAACTCATACGCTCCCCGCCTGTAGATTCTTGTTCAGAATATGATCCTAATGACTATTCTGACCTTGAGGAGTCAAAGGCAGATGGCCTGTCCTATTCACCCATCAAGGTGCATGTTCTAATTTGGCAAGGTTTTATTGATTGCGCATATCTTGCATATGTTGTTTTGCATTTCTTCTACTTTTTTGCACCGCCATCTGCTTAGTTTACTCATCATATATGTCAAGATGCCATGCCCATCCATTATCAAGACATATTCCATCTGTCATCATACCATGTTTTTCCACTCAAATGCTGTTCTTGTGCATCAGACATCAAAAAGGAAGAGGGTGATTGCCGAACATGAAGGAGCACCAGCAAAGTCCTTGAAAAACGTGGTGGTGCCAGAGAAATCAGACAGCACCCCACTTATAATTGTTGTACAACCAGTGACACAAAACGTAGGACTCACTCCAGCAGACTGTACCCATACTTCACTGGCCACACCATTAGCCCCACCACACAGGCCCTGCACTCCAGCAAAAGGTATGCCGATTTCAGTTGCCATAGCACTAGCCGTACCACAGAAAACTCCCACTCCAGCAAAAAGTACAGCAAGTCCACCGGCCAAAGACCTATCCCAACTGCAGAGAAGGACAATTCCTGCAGATTGGAACCCCATTCCAGTTATTCCCAGTTTAAAAGACAATGCTTTCAGTGTTGTTAGGGACTACATGCATATATTCCCATCATGGGAAGATTATAGTGAAGGCAAACACCATTTTCACATCTTCGTGTCCCACTTATGCGTAAGTGCTATTATTCATGGTGATTATTTTCATGTTTTCTGCTGATTGAACACATCAATGATTTACATTACATTGTTGTAAGTAGGCGAGGGTCAATCTAGATAGTCATGACGAGCAAATCTTGCTTGCGCTTTTCAAGGAAGCATTGCAGCAGTATCGGTGTTACCTGAGGAAATCACACTTTGATGTAAAGTCTATAAACGAATGTCCGGTGAAGTCCCCTATGTTAAATTTAGAAGACATTGAATGGAAAAACCTTGTTATGCACTGGTCTTGTTCCCAGGATGAGGTACAGTCTATGATATCACATGACAATTTGAACTTCTACTTTTCCGCATCTGCCTTACGGATCTTTTTTGCAGTAAATCTGCTCGAAGAAGAATTCCGGTTTGAAAAGAACGACATGATATCGCAAATATGCTGCCCGCTGCTTTGCTCTTGTTAGTACATGTTGTCCTGTATAACTGTACTTGCATTAATACCTGGTTCATTATGTGACAGCAGTATGGCATGATAGCTTGCTTATCAATTGTTCGCTCCAAATTATCTGATCTGTATGAATGGTTACATTAGTGTAGAATATATCCAATGCCAATGAAATTTTTTAGCTCTGCATTGTTCTTGTATGTACCTACTATCCTTTATCAGTGTACTTATATTGACAGGTAGTTGTTCATGTACCATCACTCTGTAGCTTTTTTCCTTTGCCCTCCATTTTCTACACATCAGATCTGTATTTACTCTTACCATAAGGTTGGATAACACCGATGGTACTGTAGAAGTTTAGCTCTGCATTGCTCTTAGCTGTACCTTTTGCCTGTATCGCTGTACTTACATTTATAGCTACTTGGTTATGTATCATCACTCTTCATCTTATCTTAAATATTCTCCATTTTTTCTTATATTATCACATCTATATTTACTCTTAACAAAATGTAGAATAAAGGCAATGCTTATGAAGAAGATTCTGTGGTAAACTTCTCGAATTGCCCCCCCCCCCCATCAGCATGGAGAAGGGCTTTATAGAGCCTATCTTCACCAATAATGTAAGTTTGTCCTTCTCAAGCCTTCAAACTTTGTTGTGTATATTTGCTTAGGCATGACTGCAACAACAGTTTATTTTTGGTGTTTGCATCAAATTGCATGTTAAAAGTTTATTATGTAGTTCATAAACAAAATTTTGTCCTTCTCAATTTAAGTTTTCAGTTGTACAACCAAGTTCCTTCTTCATACCATGTAAATTAAACTATACAGAGCAAGTGATCTTCTTTTGCACTGCATGTATGCTTCTGTTCTTGATCCGTAATCCAGTGGTGTGGTCAACCTACCCACTACAGCACAATGTCATATTCTGCAATGTCTTAACTATGAACAATGTCATATCATTCTACTATTATTTAAACTGTCTCTTTATTTGCCAATCTGAAATGGGATAAATTGACAGCACACTAACCATTGATACTTATGAGTTCTTGATCTGTAATCCAGTGGTGTCGTGAAGCTGCCAACTCCTTCACAATGTCATTTCCTGCCATGTCTTAACTTGAACAATACC
The DNA here is from genome assembly GCF_018294505.1 of Triticum aestivum. Classification (NCBI taxonomy): domain Eukaryota; kingdom Viridiplantae; phylum Streptophyta; class Magnoliopsida; order Poales; family Poaceae; genus Triticum; species Triticum aestivum. The sequence goes on along the minus strand of NC_057796.1, from coordinate 85,644,529 downwards.
ATATTTTGTTAATGCTATTTTAAATTGTGTCACTTTATTCGTCAGTAAGAAATGTGATGAATTGTCAGCACTGATACTTATATGTGCAAAACCTGTCATCTGTCTGCTTGTTTATCTTTCAGTGTGAGGAGGATATAAGTGTCAAACAAGCGCAGTCTCATCAGCTTGCTCTGTTGCTTGCGCTGCAGCTCCCGAGCAGTGCTAACCTTTTTTGAACTCTATTGAAGTGTTGTCGGTTTTGTATATTATTTTGTCGGCGTGTTTATTTGCACTGGTGGCGGTCTTTGATGCCCAGTGTATGTAATCTGCTGTCTGCTTGTGCTTTATTATCATAGTGGCGAACTTTGATGCCCAGTGGATGTAATATGCCGTAATTTCTTTGTTGTATAGTCTAGGTTTTTTCTTATTCACGATGCTGCAATTATTTTACTGTATATATATACTGTCTTCGCAGTAAACCGGCCAACCGTAAAATTACGGTACATAATCGGGCCGTCATGCAAATCACTATGTATGATCCGCATCATGGGCCCAGTCATCTTGGTCCGTTAACAGGCCTAAATGTAAACTGGCCCACTAGTAGGTTCGGGCCTTTAATAGGCCGAGTAAACCGCCGGCCCTATTTTTGCAAGTAAACTCAATGGGCTTTTAAGAGGCTGAAAAGTAGGTTGGGCCTGAAACATGCCGAACAGCTCACGGGCCGGCAGCAGGCGGGAATAGACCCCGGCCCGTGATTGTGTCAATCACATCACGGGACGTTAGCAGGCCAAAATTGTCTCGGTCCTTGTTTGGCCCAATCAGATTATCGGCTGTTAGCAGGCCGGATGCAAACCGGGTCATAGTTAGTCCAACTATATGACGGGCTTTCAACTGGCCAAAATAAATATAGGGCCAAAATGTTAAACGGGTCTTTAACAGGACGAAACTAATATCAGGCCGAATTACTAAATGGGCCTTTAGCAAGTGGGCCCAAAAGCATAGTGTCCAGTTGACGGGCCGAATCTGATATGGGCCATAATTTAGCCCAAAGCCTCTTAAAGGGCCGGATCTGATCCGGGCCTTAATTTGGCCCAGAACATGGTAGGCTTTTAACGGGCCGGATTTCATATGGGCCTCTATTAGGCCCGGAACGTGGCAGGCTGTTAATGGACCGGATCAAATATAGGCCGACATTTGGCCCAAAACATGGCAGCCTATTAACGGGTCGGCCCACTAGTGTCCTCAAAATCTCATGGGCCTTTAGCTGGGCCGGCCCATTATGGTCGGCAAAATCTTGTGGGCCTTTAGCTGGGCTGACCCATTATGGTCGGTGAAATCTCATGGGCCTTTAGCTGGGCCAGCCCATTATGGGCCGCAAAATATTGTGGGCCTTTAGTTGGGTCAGCCCATTTAATCTTTATGGGCCACTTTTGGGCCGGTCCCCATGTCAACATATCATAGGCGCATCTCGCCCATTGGATGAGTAACACCTGTGCCAACATGGAGCTGACACGTGGTTCCGTCGGCCAATGAGAATTTTACACCTGGAAAATCGGCATTGGTCGTGGCTATTAGCGGGTTATCGTATCCAAAACTGGACCCAGTAGCTTAACGGCGACCTGTTATGGTGGATGCCACGTGTCGGTCACCCTTGACGAAAGCACTTCCATGACGCGGCATTTATCGTCATGGAAGTGAACACTTCTGTGATGATAATTTTGGTAATGTCATGGAACACTTCTACGACGGCACAGGTATGACTATCTTGATTCTGTCATAAATTCGTCATGGATGTACATGCATGACAGAAAACGTGACCTACTATGACAAACACATATCATCATGGAAGTGTACTTTTTTGTAGTGGGAGGACAGAGTGCATGTGTGACAAAGACACAAAGTGTGTGTGTGCAAGAGGTATCAGCTTAAAACGAGGCGATAGTGTGTGTGTGCACGATCGAGAGGGCGTGTCTCAAGAAGGGACGAAGTATCTACATAGATACAAGGAGCGTGAGAGAGACATGTACGCGATATTGGAAGCACGAGTGTGCGGGTGTATAAACCTATGTGGAGGCTAGTCGATCAATGTTTGTGAGAGAAATACGAGTCGGGGTGCGAAAGCGAGAGTTTTGTGTGGGAGAGAGAGATGTTAGTCGGGAAGGGGAGTGGAAGCACGAGTTGTGTGTGTGTGTGTGTGTGTGTGTGTGTGAGAGAGAGAGAGGGGGAGTTTGTCTGATCGGTAAACAAATGAATAATGTCAGTTTCATAACTGGGATGGAGACGGAAAGGAGACCGCAACAAATGTTGTGTCTGTGGGAGAGAGTAATTTTAGTAGTATGAGTCATATCTAGAGACATATAGGGTGTGTGAGAGAACCCCATAGGGAGAAAGGCAAAGTGAAAGACGACTGAGACAGTGTGTGTGGCGGTGAAAAAGAAAGCTTAGGTACCTAGTGATACCCGAGAACGGTAGAGACGTGAGAGATAATGAAAACAGTGTAATGTATAATGATAGGGAGAGTGTGACACTTATCAAGGGAGACGTCGAGAGACCATGTTAGCGAAGATAGGAGAAACATGAAGTGACCATGCGGGTGAGCTGGAGAAAAGAGAGTGATAGCTACATGAAGGAGCATGCGAGAGAGATGGGCGTGAAAGGAGTCAACATAAAAGGGATTCAAATATTTGAATTCGACATGATGATACATGTAATTCATACCCGAACCAAAATCGATCTATCAAACATGCATACTCATATAAATTCACGCGCATCTAAGTTATTTAATATGTAGATATTACTGATCCATACATTTTTGTAGAACATAATTTGGTTTAAATTTTTTGAATTCAGCCTTATGATTTTGAGATCATTGTATTTGTAAATCATATTATACATATAAAGGAGCAGAATTCTTTGTTGTGCTTTCGAAAGTATATATAATAAAAATGATGTATATAGAATTTTATTCCAATCGAAAATGGATCTTGCCCGAACAAAAATAGAATACAAACTGGATTCGAATTGAGTTGGCACAGTAAACGTGCACTCTTGCTCTGCAAAAATTTGAACGAAGTGGGGAAATTCGGAGTAACCGCCCGAATCCAAAATCTGCGAGATGGAAATTACTACCTAGCCTTGACACGCAGAGCCTATCGGCTTGATTTCTATAGGTTTCGCCAGGGGTAGGTTTGTAATTTCACTCAAACGTGACATAACCGTCTCTCACCCGAATTCATACACGGTGGGCCCCAAAACACAGTATCTCCTCGGCCGAAATCGACTCCCTCCCCGATCCATACACGATGGGCACCAAAACAAACTCTCGTCGAAAAATATTTGGTGTATGCGAGATCACCTTCCTATGCCCAATCGACTAATATTGTTGTGATGTAGGAAATTTAAATGGGGGCTAAGTTTGTAAATTTCCTCGCATTTGAGACAAGCTTGCCCTGAAGACATGGTTCCCCCCTTCCTCTCTCCCTCCATTTCCCCATCCGTACTCCGTGGGCGCCAAAACACCCTCTCCACCCCAGCCTCCTCCGTCTGCCACCCCATCCACCGCCATCCTCCTCCACCATGCCGGAGCTGATACCCCGATGTCGTCGTCCATTACAAGAGATCGACCTCGCTCATCCACGGCTTCGGACCGGGATCCTTGCATCCAGTCCTCTCGCTTCATCCCCGTCGTCGACCACCTTGCCGGCGCCGCTCCTACGACCGTCTAATCCACCGCGCCCCGCCGCCACCGTCTACCCTCCTAGATCTGCTTCCACGCCGCCGACAGCCATCGCTACCGCAACACCGTCAAATTCTCAGCACATGCATACACGGTGCCGCACCAGAGGCGATACTCTTTCGTATCTGCTCAACTTATTTATCGCAGCAAGAAAATAGATTGCCACTGCTTTAATCTGATTTCTTGTCCATCACTTACTTGTTAGTTGAAAGCAAACATTGGTTGCGAAGTTGCCTTTGTCTGGTTTGTACCTTCAGATCCGCCATGGCACGCTCAACACTATACTCGCAATGCTTATGGTTTTCCCCTTTTATATTCCACACTAATTAAATGACAGTAGACTAAATTTCTAAATTGGGTGAGTCGATTTTTGAGAGCTCGCCGGAGTTCGCCGGTGCGAAGGAAGGGGCTCGGGTGGGGATGGTGGTTGTGAGGGGTGGTGGTCCGGCCTCGCCGAACGAAGAAAACTCGACGCGGGTGCGGGCGGGGGTGGGGGGTGGGGGTGGCGGAGGAACACAGGCGGTGGGAGCGGTTCAGGGGAGGGCGGGGGGTCGGGGCCGGTGGCCCATGCGGTGTTCTGTATGGGAAGAATCAGAGACGAGGAAGAAGAAGGGTTAGGAGACGTAGGATCTTCATCCAACCGCCTGAAATGGTCAATTGACCCAAATGACAAAAGGCACGCGACTTGCATGCAGACATGCCTGTATATTCAGTTCCATCATCGTAGCTGCTTAGCACTGCTCCTGAATCCTGATAACCCACAAGTATAGGGGATCGCAACAGTTTTCGAGGGTAGAGTATTCAACCCAAATTTATTGATTCGACACAAGGGGAGCCAAAGAATATTCTCAAGTATTAGCAACTGAGTTGTCAGTTCAGCCACACCTGGATAACTTAATATATGCAGCAAAATATTTAGTAGCAAAGTAGTATGTAAGTAACGGTAATGATAGCAAAAGTAATATTTTTGGGTTTTGTAGTGATTGTAACAGTAGCAACGGAAGAGTAAATAAGCGAAGAACAATATGTGAAAAGCTCGTAGGCATTGGATCGGTGATGGAAAGTTATGCCGGATGTTGTTCATCGTCTAACAGTCATAACATAGGGTGACATAGAACTAGCTCCAATTCATCAATGTAATGTAGGCATGTATTCCGAATATAGTCATACGTGCTTATGGAAAAGAACTTGCATGACATCTTTTGTCCTACCCTCCCGTGGCAGCGGGGTCCTAGCGGAAACTAAGGGATATTAAGGCCTCCTTTTACTAGAGTACCGGACCAAAGCATTAACACATAGTGAATACAGGAACTCCTCAAACTACAGTCATCACCGGGAGTGGTTCCGATTATTCTCACTTCGGGGTTGCCGGATCATAACACATAGTAGGTGAGTATAGACTTGCAAGATAGGATCAAGAACTCACATATATTCATGAAAACATAATAGGTTCAGATCTGAAATCATGGCACTCGGGCCCTAGTGACAAGCATTAAGCATAGCAAAGTCATAGCAACATCAATCTCAGAACATAGTGGATACTAGGGATCAAACCCTAACAAAACTAACTCGATTACATGATAAATCTCATCCAACCCATCACCGTCCAGCAAGCCTACGATGGAATTACTCACGCGCGGCGGTGAGCATCATGAAATTGGTGATGGAGGATGGTTGATGATGACAACGGTGACTTATTCCCCTCTTCGGAGCCCCGAACGGACTCCAGATCAGCCCTCCCGAGAGGTTTTAGGGCTTGGCGGCGGCTCCGTATCGTAAAACGTGATGAATCCTTCTCTCTGATTCTTTTGTCCCCGAACACGAATATATGGAGTTGGAGTTGAGGTCGGTGGAGCGTCAGGGGGCCCACGAGGCAGGGGCGCGCCCCCCACCCTCTTGGACAGGTGGAGGCCCCCCTGACGTGGATTCTTCTTCTAGTATTTTTATTATTTTCCAAAAATAAGTTACGTGGAGTTTCAGGTCATTCCGAGAACTTTTGTTTCTGCACATAAATAACACCATGGCAATTCTGCTGAAAACAACGTCAGTCCGGGTTAGTTCCATTCAAATCATGCAAGTTAGAGTCCAAAACAAGGGCAAAAGTGTTTGGAAAGTAGATACGATGGAGACGTATCAACTCCCCCAAGCTTAAACCTTTGCTTGTCCTCAAGCAATTTAGTTGATAAACTGAAAGTGATAAAGAAAACTTTTACAAACTCTGTTTGCTCTTGTTGTAAATATGTAAAGCCAGCATTCAAGTTTTCAGCAAAGATTATGACTAACCACATTCACAATAACACTTAGGTCTCATGTTTACTCATATCAATGGCATAATCAACTAGTGAGCAATAATAATAAATCTCGGATGACAACACTTTCTCAAAACAATCATAATATGATATAACAAGATGGTATCTCGCTAGCCCTTTCTGAGACCGCAAAACATAAATGCAGAGCGCCTTTAAAGATCAAGGACTAACTAGACATTGTAATTCATGGTAAAAGAGATCCAGTCATAGTCATACCCAACATAAATTAATAGTAATGAATGCAAATGACAGCAGTGCTCTCCAGCTGGTGCTTTTTAATAAGAGGGTGATGACTCAACATAAAAGTAAATAGATAGGCCCTTCGCAGAGGGAAGCAGGGATTTATAGAGGTGCCAGAGCTCGGTTTTGAAGCAGAGATAAATAATATTTTGAGCAGCATACTTTCATTGTCAACATAACAACCAAGAGATGGCGATATCTTCCATGCTACACACATTATAGGCGGTTCCCAAACAGAATGGTAAAGTTTATACTCCCCCTCCACCAACAAGCATCAATCCATGGCTTGCTCGAAACAACGAGTGCCTCCAACTAACAACAGTCCCAGGGGGAGTTTTGTTTGCAATTATTTTGATTTGATTTGCATAAACCATGGGACTGGGCATCCCGGTGACCAGCCATTTTCTCGTGAGTGGGGAGCAGAGTCCACTCCTCTTGCGAATAACCCGCCTAACATGGAAGATACGGACAGCCCTAGTTGATACATGAGCTATTCGAGCATACAAAACAAAATTTCATTTGAAGGTTTAGAGTTTGGCACATACAAATTTACTTGGAATGGCAGGTAGCTACCGCATATAGGAAGGTATAGTGGACTCATATGGAATAACTTTGGGGTTCAAGGAATTGGATGCACAAGCAGTATTCCTGCTTAGTACAAGTGAAGGCTAGTAAAAGACTGGGAAGTGATCAACTAGAGAGCGACAATAGTCATGAACATGCATTAAAATTAATAAACATTGAGTGCAAGCATGAGTAGGATATAATCCACCATGAACATAAATATCGTGAAGGCTATGTTGATTTGTTTCAACTACATGTATGAACATGTGCCAAGTTGAGTCACTTAAATCATTCAAAGGAGGATACCACCCCACTATACCACATCACAGCCATTTTAATAGCATGTTGGCACGCAAGGTAAACCATTATAATTCATAGCTAATCAAGCATGGCATAAGCAACTATGATCTCTAATTGTCATTGCAAACATGTTTATTCATAATAGGCTGAATCAGGAACGATGAACTAATCATATTTACAAAAACAAGAGAGGTCGAGTTCATACCAGCTTCTCTCATATCAATCAGTCCATCATATATCGTCATAATTGCCTTTCACTTGCACGACCGAACGATGTGAAAATAATAAGAGTGCACGTGCATTGGACTAAGCTGGAATCTGTGAGCATTCAATAAACAGGAGAAGACAAGGCAATATGGGTAGTTGGTTAAATCAACCATAATTCATATAAGTGCCACTTCAACAATTTAATCATGGTCTTCTCCTATTGACCCCCAAAGAAAAGAAAAGAAAAGAAAATAAAACTATTTACACGGGGAAGCTCCCAACAAGCAAAAGAAGAACATGAAATATTTTCGGGTTTTCTTTTTAATTATTACTACTACAGCAAGAAAAGTAAACTAACTAAAAGATACACTAATTTTTTTGTCTTTCTTAAGGTTTATTAAACACACAAGAAGAAAGCAAGAAAAAGGAAAATAAACTAGCATGGATATTACAGTGAAAGAGTATGAGCACCGACATCTAGCAATGAGTGTCTGAACATGAATGTAATGTCGGTGAGAAATACGTACTACCCCAAGCTTAGGCTTTTGGCCTAAGTTGGTTTATTGCCATGGGTGGCCTGGCGGATATCCATAGTTGTAATTGCGGTCGTACTGAGATGCGGCGGTCATTGCATCGTGTGCTGCAGCTTGGAGGCGAGCTATCTCAGCCCTCCTCCTATACTCCTCCGCCTCCGGTCTGGTTATGTAATGTCTCCCTTTTTCCTGAAATTCAAAGAGAGTAGGGGCAGGAAGAACAATATTGACGGCATGACGCCTGTCAAAGATTAGTCGGTACTGGAGAGGTGGTTCATTCCTCTCGACAAACTGATGGTGAACCATAGCATTAAAATCTAGATAGGTAGGAGGCAATTCAATATCATCATCACGTATGGTTACACTAAGAAAATCAGCTAAGCGGGTTGCATAAATTCCACCAAAGAAATCTCCATTAAATCTATTGTGATGCAACCTACGCGCAACAATGGCTCCCGAATTATAAGATTTGTCTCCTAACACAGCACTCCTAAGAATACTGAGGTCAGGGACACACATATGACATGCTTCATCTTTACCATTTATGCACCTACCTATGAAGAGAGCAAAATAATGTATAGCAGGAAAATGAATGCTCCCTATAGTAGCTTGTGCTATGTCTCTAGATTCCCCCACAGTTATACTAGCAAGAAATTCTCTAAATTCAGATTTGCGAGGTTCACTAGTACTACCCCATTGTGGAAGTTTGCAAGCATTGGTAAAATCCTCTAAGTCCATAGTATAAGATTTGTCATAAAGATCAAACAAGACAGTTTGAGAATTGCGTGAAGATGAAAATTCAAACCTCCTCACAAAGGAACTAGTGAGATAGTGGTACTGGCGGCACATTTCTCCCTCGGAGCTCACAAGATCAGCGTTACGCAAATACGCGTTAAATTCTTCCTTGATTCCCGCTCGATCTATAAAGCCTTCTGAAGGCCATTCACAAGGCAGCACTGGAGCGTTCCTTGGTGGCTCATCATCGGCATCGCGCATTGCGAGCCTGGGTCCTTGCTTCCTTGAAGGACCACCTTGATACATTTTCCTAAACATATTTCTTCCTCTGGAAAATTTCTGAAATTTTTAGCAACTTCAAATAAAAGTGAACCAAGCTCAACAAAATTGATAGCAACTACTCCTACAAGTGCCTAGAGACTATATCATGCATTAAAACTACTTGGAACCATATGAATTTGACATGCAAGCTTAAGAACATGGTCACCTAGGCAGCACAAATTTGCAATGAATAAAGCACTAGAACAAAAACTAATTGGACCAATGGAGGAGTCACATACCAAGGAACAATCTCCCCAAGCAGTTTTGTGAGAAGTGCTTTGAGCAAGGAGATCGAAAATCGCAGCAAAATGAGCAAGAACTCGTGCTTGAGCTGGATGGTGATTTTTTCGGAGGAAGAAGAAGTGTGTGGGTGCATGAATAAGTGGAGGGGAGACACCATGGGCCCACGAGGCAGGGGGTGCGCCCTGGACCCTCGTGGCCAGGTGTTTGCTCCCCCTGCTGTGTTCTCAGTGCCAGATATTCTCAAATATTCCAGAAAAATCATATTTCAATTTCGGGGCATTTGGAGAACTTTTATTTTTGGGGTATTTTTATATTGCATGGATAATTCAGAAAACAGACAGGAAAATACTATTTTTGCTTTATTTCAACTAAATAACAGAAAGTAAAAGGAGAGTACAGAAGGTTGTGCTTTCTAACTTCATCGATCTCATGCTCATCAAAAGGAATCCACTAACAGGGTTGATCATGCCTTGTTAACAAACTCATTCCGACTAACATGGAACCGGAGCAATTTCGAATAACACTATGTTACCTCAACAGGGATATGCACATCCCCAATAATAAGAATATCATATTTCTTTTTGACAGTAGGTAGAGGAAATTCAAAACCTCCAAAAATAATCGATGGAATTTTTCCAATAGAATTGATAGTGTGGACTTGAGGTTGTTTCCTTAGAAAGTGTACCGTATGCTCATTACCATTAACATGAAAAGTGACCTTGCCTTTGTTGCAATCAATAATAGCCCCTGCAGTATTCAAAAAAGGTCTTCCAAGAATAATAGACATACTATCGTCCTCGGGAATATCAAGAATAACAAAGTCCGTTAAAATAGTAAGGTTTGCAACCACAACAGGCACATCCTCACAAATACCGACAGGTATAGCAGTTGATTTATCAGCCATTTGCAAAGATATTTCAGTAGGTGTCAACTTATTTAAGTCAAGTCTACGATATAAAGAGAGAGGCATAACACTAACACCGGCTCCAAGATCACATAAAGCAGTTTTAACATAGTTTCTTTTAATGGAGCATGGTATAGTGGGTACCCCTGGATCTCCTAGTTTCTTTGGTATTCCACCCTTAAAAGTATAATTAGCAAGCATGGTGGAAATTTCAGCTTCCGGTATCTTTCTTTTATTAGTGACAATTTCTTTCATATACTTAGCATAAGGATTCATTTTGAGCATATCAGTTAATCGCATACGCAAGAAGATAGGTCTAATCATTTCAGCAAAGCGCTCAAAATCCTCATCATCCTTTTTCTTGGATGGTTTGGGAGGAAAAGGCATGGGTTTCTGAACCCAAGGTTCTCTTTCTTTACCATGCTTCCTAGCAACAAAGTCTCTCTTATCATAACGTTGATTCTTTGATTGTGGGTTATCAAGATCAACAGTAGGTTCAATTTATACATCATTATCATTGCTAGCATCATCATGAACATTATCATTAATATTTTCACTTGGTTCATGTTCATTACTAGATTGTGTTTCAGCATCAGAAATAAAAATATCATTTGGATTCTCGGGTGTTTCGGCAATAGGTTCACTAGAAGCATGCAAAGTCCTATTTTTCTTTTTCTTCCTTTTAGAAGGACTAGGTGCATCAATATTATTTCTCTGAGAATGTTGCTCAATTCTCTTAGGATGGCCTTCAGGATACTAAGGTTCCTGACTCATTTTACCAGTTCTAGTAGCCACTCTAACAGCATAATCATTATTCTTACAATTTAATTAATTGAGCAAATCATTTTGAGCTTTAAGTACTTGTTCTACTTGAGTGGTAACCATAGAAGCATGTTTACTAATGAGTTTAAGTTCACCTTTAACTCTAGACATATAATCACCCAAGTGTTCAATCATATAAGCATTTTTTTAATTGTCTACCAAAATAAGCATTAAAATCTTCTTGCTTAACCATAAACTTATCAAACTCATCCAAACATTGGCTAGCAAACTTAGTAGGAGGGGTTTCAGCTTTATCATATCTATAGAGAGAATTTACCTTTACTACCTATGTCGGGTTATCAAGACCATGAGTTTCTTCAATAGGTGATGGATTAAGATCATATGTTTCTTCAACAGGCGGTAAATTAAGACCATGTATTTCTTCAATAGGAGGTAAATTCTTAACATCTTCAGCTTTAATACCTTTTTCTTTCATAGATTTCTTTCCCTCTTGCATATCTTCGGGACTGAGAAATAGAACACCTCTTTTCTTCGGAGTTGGTTTAGGAATAGGCTCAGGAGCTGGCTTAGGAAGTGTCCAATTATTTTCATTGGTCAACATATTATTTAATAAAATTTCAGCTTCATCCGGTGTTCTTTCCCTGAAAACAGAACCAGCACAACTATCCAGGTCATCCCTGGAAGCATCGGTTAGTCCATTATAAAAGATATCAAGTGTTTCATTTTTCTTCAGAGGATGATCAGGCAAAGCATTAAGTAATTGGAGAAGTCTCCCCCAATCTTGTGGGAGACTCTCTTCTTCAATTTGCACAAAATTATATATATCCCTTAAAGCAGCTTTTTTCTTATGAGTAGGGAAATATTTAGCAGAGAAGTAATAAATCATATCCTGGGGACTACGCACACAACCAGGATCAAGAGAATTAAACCATATCTTAGCATCACCCTTTAATGAGAACGGAAATATTTTAAGGATATAAAAGTAACGAGCTCTCTCATCATTAGTGAATAGGGTGGCTATATCATTTAATTTAGTAAGATGTGCCACAACAGTTTCAGATTCATAGCCATAAAAAGGATCAGATTCAACCAAAGTAATTATATCAGGATCAATAGAGAATTCATAATCCTTATCAGTAACACAGATAGGTGAAGTAGCAAAAGCAGGGTCAGGTTTCATTCTAGCATTAAGAGATTGCTGCTTCCATTTAGCTAATAACTTCTTAAGATCACTTCTATCATTGCAAGCTAAAATAGCTCTAGCAGATTCTTCATCCAGAACATAACCCTCAGGCACAATAGGTAATTCATATTTATTAGGCGGAGAGTCTTCATCATCACTATCTTCAATATTATCAGTTTCAATAATTTCATTCTCTCTAGCCCTAGCAAGTTGTTCATCTAGAAATTCACCAAGTGGCACAGTATTATCAAGCATAGAAGTAGTTTCATCATAAGTATCATGCATAGCAGAAGTGGCATCATCAATAACATGCGACATATCAGAATTAATAGCAGAAGTAGGTTTAGGTGTCGCAAGCTTACTCAAAATAGAAGGTGAATCAAGTGCAGAGCTAGATGGCAGTTCCTTACCTCCCCTCGTAGTTGAGGGATAAATTGTTGTCTTAGCGTCTTTCAAGTTCTTCATAGTGACCAGCAGATATAAATCCCGAGTGACTCAAAGAATAGAGCTATGCTCCCCGGCAACGGCGCCAGAAAATAGTCTTGATAACCCACAAGTATAGGGGATCGCAACAGTTTTCAAGGGTAGAGTATTCAACCCAAATTTATTGATTCGACACAAGGGGAGCCAAAGAATATTATCAAGTATTAGCAACTGAGTTATCAATTCAGCAACACCTGGATAACTTAATATCTGTAGCAAAGTATTTAGTAGCAAAGTAGTATGGATGTAACGGTAACGATAGCAAAAGTAATATTTTTGGGTTTTGTAGTGATTGTAACAGTAGCAACGGAAGAGTAAATAAGCGAAGAACAATATGTGAAAAGCTCGTAGGCATTGGATCGGTGATGGAAAATTATGCCGGATGCGGTTCATCATGTAACAGTCATAACATAGGGTGACACAGAACTAGCTCCAATTCATCAATGTAATGTAGGCATGTATTCCGAATATAGTCATACGTGCTTATGGAAAAGAACTTGCATGACATCTTTTGTCCTACCCTCCCGTGGCAGCGGGGTCCTAGCGGAAACTAAGGGATATTAAGGCCTCCTTTTAATAGAGTACCGGACCAAAGCATTAAGACATAGTGAATACATGAACTCCTCAAACTACGGTCATCACCGGGAGTGGTCCCGATTATTGTCACTTCGGGGTTGCCGGATCATAACACATAGTAGGTGACTATAGACTTGCAAGATAGGATCAAGAACTCACATATATTCTAGAAAACATAATAGGTTCAAATCTGAAATCATGGCACACGGGCCCTAGTTACAAGCATTAAGCATAGCAAAGTCATAGCAACATCAATCTCAGAACATAGTGGATACGAGGGATCAAACACTAACAAAACTAATTTGATTACATGATAAATCTCATCCAACCCATCACCGTCCAGCAAGCCTACGATGGAATTACTCACGCACGGCGGTGAGCATCATGAAATTGGTGATGGAGGATGGTTGATGATGACGACGGTGAAGGATTCCCCTCTCCGGAGCCCCGAACGGACTCTAGATCAGCCCTCCCGAGAGTTTTTACGGATTGGCGGCGGCTCCGTATCGTAAAACGCGATGAATCCTTCTCTCTGATTTTTTTCTCCCCGAACACGAATATATGGAGTTGGAGTTGAGGTCGGTGGAGCGTCATGGGGCCTAGGGGGCAGGCGCGCCCCGCACCCTCGTGGACAGGTGGAGGCCCCCTGACGTCGATTCTTCTTCCAGTATTTTTATTATTTTCCAAAAATAAGTTCCGTGGAGTTTCAGGTCATTCCGAGAACTTTTGTTTCTGCACATAAATAACACCATGGCAATTCTGCTGAGAACAGCGTCAGTCCGGGTTAGTTCCATTCAAATCATGCAAGTTAGAGTCCAAAACAAGGGCAAAAGTGTTTGGAAAAGTAGATACGACGGAGATGTATCAAATCCATCAAACTAAACAATGTGCCACTCATAATTCCAAACTTGTTGCTCAAATATGAATCTGGTATGATGCTGATATTACTAAAACAGATAACGTGTAATTGGTCAGCTAATGTTCCTACTTTAATTTCAAAAAGCACGTGCACCACATATGGAGAGACAACAGGGAGTTGCATTCTTAATGCGCTCTGGTTCATCATGTGTGGGCACTGCGCAATGTACATTTTATTATCCAAAATCTGCTTGCTCTTCTTTAGCATGTTCCACTTCCGTTCTTCTTTAATAAGTACTCTCTCTGTTCCTAAATACAAGTCTTTGTATAGATTCCACCATGGACTACATATGGAGCAAAATGAGTGAATATACACTCTAAAATGTATCTGTATACATCTTTATGTGATCCATAGTTGAAATCTCTACAAAGACTTATATTTTGGAATGGAGGGAGTATGATAGTAGTACAGTATGTTCCTTGTAGTGAAGATGAGCAGGGACATTTGCAGTGTAGAGGTCTATACGGTCGGTTGTGATGGACACTTTGAACTCTTCAGGCCTCTTTGATTCGTAGGATTTTGTCAACATAGGTATAGGAATTGTAGTGGCCTGCCCACTTGAATCCTATAAGATTAGCAAGGAAATGCGGGGAGCTGTGTCACCTTTGAGAGTTACACTAATATTAACAGTATCGCACCTTCAATTGAAGAGAGCTGGTATCCGAAGCCTTTCTAGCCGTACCAGCAATACTAGCACATATATTCCAGCAAGTTCCACTTTGCTAATTTTACTCCTGATGCTTACGGTTTTCCCGTTATATCTACACTATGATCTATGTAGCTGTGCTTTGTGTCGCACTAGTAGCAGTCCACTCTTGAAGCTAAACAACACACAATCATAAGTCCAAAGCTTACTTCTTCAAATATGAATTGTGATATGATACTGATATTAGATAACAGACACACATTTAATTAGTCAGGTAATGCTCCCACTTGATTTTCCAAATGCATGTGGCCACATATAGAGAGACAGCATGCAATGTCATTTCTTTGGGCGTTGTGATTCATCATGAGTGGGCAACCAACATTGTATGCAATGAAGTGGAACTTCAAGAATATGCTTCCTTTTCTGTTCTATAACATGTTCCTCTTTTGTTATTCTGTATTTAGCACTTACAGTATGTTCCTTGTCAGGAAGGGGAGCAGGGACATCTACAGTCAATAGCTGATAGAGTTGGCCTGTACGTGATCGATAGGCTTTCAATTAGTAGCGGCAATACATCACCGTATTTTCTAGCCAGTTCCACTTTCCCAATTTATATATCGTGGTTATGGTGTACCCCTTTTATGTACACAACGATCTGCCTAGTTGATGTGTGCTCTTGTTATCATGGTTTGGCAATAAACTCTCTATATAGTATATTATGAACCTATCAACTTCCAACTATCCTTACTTTTGGAGCCTATTTTTGTGTACTTGTGCCAGATTATATTAATGCACGACCCATATTACAGCACACATGAGCTCTATCATCAGAATCTAGTGATAGCACACAAGGGTTTACAAGGGCGCCCCTATATTTGAATATCCTCTGCATTACAAAGATAATCTCACTACTATTTATGTTTTCATGGTTCTCAGATATTATACATAACTACAGTGAATATCAGAATCCGCGCATCAGAACAATATTGTGGAACACTGCAATGACTTACAAAATTGGCACCAAGGCATTGAGTGCCATTCTGGATGCAATGAAACTCATACGCTCCCCGCTTGTAGATTCTTGTTCAGAATATGATCCTAATGACTATTCTGACCTCGAGGAGTCAAAGGCAGATGGCCTGTCCTATTCACCCATCAAGGTGCATGTTCTAATTTGGCAAGGTTTTATTGATTGCGCATATCTTGCATATGTTGTTTTGCATTTCTTCTACTTTTTTGCACCGCCATCTGCTTAGTTTACTCATCATATATGTCAAGATGCCATGCCCATCCATTATCAATACATATCCCATCTGTCGTGATACCATGTTTTTCCACTCAAATGTTGTTCTTGTGCATCATACATCAAAAAGGAAGAGGATGATTGCCGAACCTGAAGGAGCACCAACAAAGTGCTTGAAAAACGTTGTGGTGCCGGACAAATCAGAGAACACCCCACTTATATTGGATGTACAACCAGTGACACAAAACGTAGGACCTGGTTCATTATGTGATAGCAGTATGCATGATAGGTTGCTTATCAATTGTTCGCTCCAAATTATCTGATCTGTATGAATGGTTACATTAGTGTAGAATATATCCAATGCCAATGAAAATGTTTAGCTCTGCATTGTTCTTGTATGTACCTGATGTCCTTTATCAGTGTACTTATATTGACAGGTAGTTGTTCATGTACCATCACTCTGCAGCTTATTTTCCTTTGCCCTCTATTTTCTAAATATCAAATCTATATTTACTCTTACCATAAGGTTGAATAACACCGATGGTACTGAAGAAGTTTAGCTCTGCATTACTCTTGGCTGTACCTTTTGCCTGTATCGCTGTACTTACATTTATAGCTACTTGGTTATGTAGCATCACTCTTCCTCTTATCTTAAATATTCTCCATTTTTTCTTATATTATCACATCTATATTTACTCCTAACAAAATGTAGAATAAAGGCACTGCTTATGAAGAAGATTCTGTGGTAAACTTCTTGAATTGCCCCCCATCAGTATGGACAAGGGCTTTATAGAGCCTGTCTTCACCGATAATGTAAGTTTGTCCTTCTCAAGCCTTCAAACTTTGTTGTGTACATTTGGTTAGGCATGACTGCAACAGCTGTTTATTTTTGGTGTTTGCATCAAATTGCATGTTTAAAGTTCATTATGTAGTTCATAAACAAAAGTTTGTCCTTCTCAATTTAAGTTTTCAGTTGTACAACCAAGTTTCTCCTTCATACCATGTAAATTAAAGTATACATAGCAAGTGATCTTATTTTGCACTGCATGTATGCTTATGTTCCTGATCCGTAATCCAGTGGTGTGGTGAACCTACCCACTACAGCACAATGTCATATTCTGCAATGTCTTAACTATGAACAATGTCATATCATTCTACTATTATTTAAACCGTCTCTTTATTTGCCAATCTGAAATGGGATAAATTGACAGCACACTAACCATTGATACTTATAAGTTCTTGATCTGTAATCCAGTGGTGTCGTGAAGCTGCCAACTCCTTTATCAGGACCCCGATTCCAAGTCACATCGATCTAGCCGGTAACACCTCATATCACTTTGCGGCCTCACACACGGTATTCCCACGGGTGTCGCCTTACCATGGCCCGGGATCGTTTGCGCCTTTTAGCTCACATATATGATAGTGTCGCTAGCATCCATATGACAGAGAACCCGGGCCGACATGACTAGTCGTGAACCCAAAGTGGCACTAACTTATGGGGACAGGCATACATGAATCAACATCGAGCATGTCGGTCAGCAGCGTGCGAATCCGGGCTGTAGCACTGGGCTAACAGGACTCCAGTGAACCGGGCTGTAGCAGGCTAGACAGGACTCCGGATGTCACCACGTGACATTTCCCCGAAGGGACAGACACAGGAACGAAGTGAATCACATGCCGGCCAGTCAAGTGTCCCGGAGCAGTAGTGCTGTGCTAGTAGGACTCTGGTGAACTGGGCTGTAGCGGACTACTATCGCTCATGGAAGCACAACACTACATTTCCCCATAAGAGAGGCTACCAAGGATAAACAACTAGGTTGTTGGATCCCACACATACCAAGCATTTCAATCATACACACAATATGCCTGATATGTGTCAATACAACATGGCATCACAACAAAACTCTATGACTCAAGTACTTATTCATTAGGCTCCAAGGAGCGAGATATTACAAACATGGGTCTCATGACCCAACATTCAAAGCATACAAGTCAAAGCACATGGGGAAGCTTAACATGTCTGAGTACAGACATCTACAAATGAAAAAACTGAGAAGCCTGACTATCTACCAGATCCTGCCGAGGGCACAAGATCGTAGCTGAGGTATCAAGCTAAATGTCGAAGTACACACGGAACTACTAGCGGGACTGACGTCTCTCTGCAAAACATAAAATGGGCAAACGTGAGTACAAATGTACCCAGCAAGACTTACATTAGAACTAGCTACATATGCATCAGTATCAACAAAGGGGTGGTGGAGTT
This sequence comes from Triticum aestivum, assembly GCF_018294505.1. Taxonomy (NCBI): domain Eukaryota; kingdom Viridiplantae; phylum Streptophyta; class Magnoliopsida; order Poales; family Poaceae; genus Triticum; species Triticum aestivum. The sequence goes on along the minus strand of NC_057796.1, from coordinate 85,626,362 downwards.
TGACTGCAGCAAGCCAGCTTTGACTCAGTGGCTATCCTAAACTATGACTGCAAGTAACTCTTTTGAGGTGGCGCACACAAGTCCACATATTCACCATATCAATAAACCACTATGGATTCGCTCCCGTCTCCCCACGAGAACGACATCCATAGCACTCACGCTTATCTTGCGCATTTTAGAGTATCCACTTTCACTTGTCTATGAACTGTTATAGGCAACCCAGAAGTCCTTTACCGCGGACACGGCTATTCGAATAGATGATGTTAACCCTGCAGGGGTGTACTTCTTCACACACGCTCTCGCCACTTACCGCCATGTACACGTCATGTATCTCGGCAACCTTCAAGCGGAAGCCTGGCGAGGGTGCCGGCCACGGCCTACCTAAACACTAAAGTCTCTAGGCCAGGTTTATCGCCTATTCAGGTTCCATCCGCAGGGAGTCCGGCCGAAGTTTCCACATACGGCCCCAAACGATGTGAGCAGGGTTCCCGAAACACCAAACGAGCGCCCGGTACACCATGCCACGTGCCTACCGCATCACAGCCCACCCCGCGGGTGAGCGCTGCGCACGGCCTCCAGCATACTACAAACACCAGAAACTACTTGCAACTCCTGCACAGAGGACAAGGGTGGTTAAGAAGCCGAGAGAGTCAATTAAGGATCCCAATGTGTGGTAGTAGCTGTTCATGGATCACAAACACAGCACTCAGTTCCTGAGGACGGTTTCAATGAGACAACCCACCATGTACTCCTACATGGCCTCTCACCGCTACCTTTACCAAATCGTGTTCACACACTTAGCTCACACACAGTAGGACTTGTTCATCACCATTCCAATTCATTCCCGATGAATCAGACCTGACTCAACTCTAAGCAGTAGCAGGCATGACAAACAAGCATGAATGAGTAGGCACATCAGGGCTCAAACAACTCCCACTCATGCTAGTGGGTTTCATCTATTTACTGTGGCAATGACAGGTCATGCAGAGGAAAGGGGTTCAACTACCGCAGCATGTAACAGTTGAATCGTTGTTGTCCTAATGCAGTAAAAGAGAGCAGGAGCGAGAGAGTGGGATTGTATCGGAATGAACAAGGGGGTTTTGCTTGCCTGGCACTTCTGAAGATAGTATAGTTCTTCATCGGTGTCATCGATCACATCGTCGGTAGGTCGCCTACTGAGAGGGGATGAACACCGGCAACAGAGAAGGAAAACACAATCAATGCAATGCACAATATGATGCATGATCATGACATGGTAAAATGAGTGTGTTGAGCTAATGCAACTATAACCAGATGGGTTTGAGCTATTTTGAACCAAGATTCAAAGTTCAAACTCATTTGTGATCTTAAATAGTGCTTTATCATGTTTTGCACTTAACAGCAAGTTAACTTGTTTAGACATGCATGAAACCAGTACAGATGGGTAGATTGGATTTTTCTGATCAATATTCATATATAAATGTTTGCATTTGGAGTTACAGATTATTTTCTATGAATTTTTGAAGTTTATAACATTTTCTGGAATTTCCTGTATAAGAATAAATCCAGAAAATGATTAACTACGTCAGCATTGCGTCAGGGTGACATCAGCAGTCAACAGAGACGGTCCAGGTCAACCCTGACCTGTGGGTCCCGTTTGTCAGTGGTTAATTAAACTAACTAAGTTTAGTTAGCGTTAAACTAACACTTACCGAGTTTAGTTAGGGGCCTGGGGCCCACACGTCAGTGACCCAGGGGGGTCAAACTGGGGTCAACCCGGTCAAATAAAGTCAAACTGGCCGGCGTTAAGCCACCGGCGAGGCCAGACGCGGCGGCGAGCTGCGGAAATGCTGCTCAGGGCGCCATTCGCCACGCGGTTTGGTCCTACGCGCTCCTGGGAGTGAGGCGCATCGGCTGGTGGTGGTGGCTGAGCTCGAGATGGCCGGAAACGGCGCCAGCGACGACCACATAGGCGGCCGGAGCTCGGGTGACGACGGATTCGTCGCTACAGTGCGCAAACGAGGCAAAGGAGAGGGAGGTTAGGGGAAGAGCTCACGACAGATGAAGTGAAGCAGACGGGGGGCTTGGAGGAGGTCGGAGCTGAGCGAGGCGGCGAGGGGGATCTCCGGCGACGGCAGTCGGGGACGAGCTCAGTGAGGCCAGAGGAGCGCGCCCGGCGATGAGTGGCGAAGCGAGGAGGTCGAGGACGTCGAGGCGGAGCTCAGGGGCACGTCGGCAAGGCGAGGCAGTGACAGTGGTCACGGCAATAGCGGGCGGCGGCGACGGCAACGCTTAGGTGCGGCGCGGGAAAGAGCAGAGGAGGGGGAGGGGCACGCGAGAGAGGTCAAGGGAAAACAGGGGGTTGCGTGGCGCTCGGGAGAGGCATCCAGGGGGAGGAAGCAACCAGGCAGGAGGTGGCCAGGCGCGGCATCGGCGCTCACCACCGAGCTGCTTCATGTGCTGGCACAGGGAAGAAGACGCGTGTGCCGCTGGTGGGCTGGGCCGGCCAATGGGCTGCGGTAAGTGCCAGGTGGGTTTTTCCTCTCTCTCTCTCTGTGTTTTTTTCTAATTCTGTTCTGTTTTCTATTTTGCAGGTTTGTTTTGACTTTGGTTTTGAAACCAATTCAATTTTGTTGCTTCTGAAAATATTTTTAGAAGCTAAAAGAATTAAACCAAAGCTCCACAAAATATTTCAGAATTATTGGACCTATATTTATTTAATAGTAGATATAAATCCAATTCAAATAGCTATTGATTTAATTCAAATGCCCAAAATAAATGTTTCTGAGACACCAAAAATATTGGTTTGGATTTTACCTCTTGCCAATATTTCCAGAGGATAACAGGAACATTTTCTTGGACTTGTTTGAAGCAATTTTATCTTGATCATTTTTAAAAGGATTCTGAGGCTTTGTAAATTCCTCAATTCAAATTTCATTTGAATTGAAACATGATGCAACAACCAAGCTAGTCCAAGGCCAAGGTAAAGCTAGGGATGTGACATCCTTCACAATGTCATTTCCTGCCATGTCTTAACCTGAACAATACCATATTGTGTTAATGCTATTTTAAATTGTGTCACTTTATTCGTGAGTAAGAAATGTGATGAATTGTCAGCACTGATACTTATATGTGCAAAACCTGTCATCTGTTTGCTTGTTTATCTTTCAGAGTGAGAAGGATATAAGTGTCAAACAAGCGCAGTCTCATCAGCTTGCTCAGCTGCTTGCGCTGCAGCTCCCGAGCAGGGCTAACCTTTCTTGAACTCTATTGAAGTGCTGTCGGTTTTGTATATTATTTTGTCGGTGTGTCTATTTGGACTGGTGGCGATCTTTAATGCCTAGTGTATGTAATATGCTGTCTACTTGTGCTTTATTATCACAGTGGCGAACTTTGATGCCCAGTGGATGTAATATGCCGTAAGTTCTTTATTGTATAGTCTAGGTTTTTTCTTATTCACGATGCTGCAGTTATTTTACTGTATATATATATATATATCTTGTCTTCGCAGTAAACCAGCCAAACCGTAAAATTACAGTACATAATCGAGCCGTCATGCAAATCACTATGTATGATCCGCATCATGGGCCCAGTCATCTTGGTCCGTTAACAGGCCTAAATGTAAACTGGCCCACTAGTAGATTCGGGCCTTTAATAGGCTGAGTAAACCGTCGGCCCTATTTTTGCAAGAAAACTCAATGGGCTTTTATGAGGCTGAAAAGTAGGTTGGGCCTGAAACGTGCCGAGCAGCTCATGGGCCGGCAGCAAGCAGAAATAGACCCCGGCCCATGATTGTGCCAATCACATCACGGGCCGTTAACAGGCCAAAATTGTCTCGGTCCTTGTTTGGCCCAATCAGATTATCGGCTGTGAGCAGGCCGGATGCAAACCGGGCCGTAGTTAGGCTCAACTATATGACGGGCTTTTAACAGGCCAAAATAAAGATAGGACCGAAATGTTAAATGGGCCTTTAACAGGTCAAAACTAATATCAGGCCGAATTACTAAACGGGCCTTTAGCAAGTGGGCCCAAAAGCATAGCGTCTAGTTGACGGGCCGAATCTGATATGGGCCATAATTTAGCCCAAAGCCTCTTAAAGGGACGGATCTGATCTGGGTCGTAATCTGGCCCAGAGCATAGTTGGCTTTTAACGGGCCGGATCTCATATGGGCCATTATTAGGCCTGGAATATGGCAGGTTGTTAATGGACCGGATCAAATATGGGTCGGCATTTGGCCCAAAACATGGCAGCCTGTTAACGGGCCGGCCCACTAGTGTCCTCAAAATCTTGTGGGCCTTTAGCTGGGCCGGCCCATTATGGTCGGTGAAATCTCATGGGCCTTTAGCTGGGCTGGCCCATTATGGTCCGCAAAATCTTGTGGGCCTTTAGTTGGGCCGGCCCATTTAATCTTTATGGGCCACTTTTTGGGCCGGTCCACGTGTCAACATATCACAGGCGCATCTCGCCCATTGGATGAGTGACACCTGTGCCAATGCGGAGCTGACATGTGGTTCCGTCGGCCAATGAGAATTTTACACGTGGAAAATCGGCATTGGTCGGGGCTGTTAGCGGGTTATCGGATCCAAAACCAGACCTGATAGCTTAACGGCGACCCGTTATGGTGGATGCCACGTGTCGGTCACCCTTGACGAAAGCACTTCCATGACACATCATTTATCGTCATGGAAGTGAACACTTCTGTGATGATAATTTTGGTAATGTCATGGGACACTTCTACGACAGCACATGTATGACTATCTTGATTTTTTCATAAAATCGTCATGGATTTACATGCATGACAGAAAACGTGACCTACTATGACAAACATGTATCATCACGGAAGTGTATATTTTTGTAGTGGTGATTATAAAGATGATCTACAGGGATCTCCGAAGGTGTTTGTTGGGTTGCCATAGATCGAGACTAGGATTTGTCAGTCCAAGTATCGAAGAGGTATCTCCAGGCCCTCTCGGTAATACACATCATAAGAAGCCTTGCAAGCAAAGTGACTAATGAGTTAGTTGCGGGATGATGTATTACGGAACGAGTAAAGAGACTTGCCGGTAACGAGATTGAACTAGGTATGAAGATACCGACGGTCGAATCTCGGGCAAGTAACATACCGATGACAAAGGGAATAATGTATGTTGTCATTACGGTATGACCGATAATGATCTTCATAGAATATGTGGGAGCGAATATGAGCGTCCAGGTTCCGCTATTGGTTATTGACCCGAGAGGTGTCTAGGTCATGTCTACATAGTTCTCGAACCCGTGGGGTCCGCACGCTTAACGTTCAATGATGATTTTATATTGTTTGAGTTATCTGATTTGGTGACCGAATGTTATTCGGAGTCCCAGATGAGACCACAGAAATGACGAGGAGTCTCGCAATGGTCGAGAGGTAAAGATTCATATATAGGACGATAGTATTGGGACACCGGAAGTGTTCCGGGGGTACCGGGTACGTATCGGGTCACCGGAAAGCGGTTCCGGGCACCCCCGGCAAAGATATGGGCCTTATTGGGCCAAGAAGGGGACAGACCAGCCCCTAGGGGGCTGGTGCGCCTCATGTAGGCCAAAATAAGGAGGAAGGAAAGAGGAGAAGAGAGAAAGGAAGGGGAGGTATTCGGGCTCCCCCTTCCCTCTCTCCTCCCTCCTCCTTCCTCTCCCCTCCGGATGAATATGGAAGGCGGTGGCCAAATTGGGAGGCGCCCAAGTAGGATTCCTCCTACTTGGGGCGCCCCCTTGGCTGCCTCTCCTCCCCTCCAACCTGTATATATGAGGGGGGCACCGAACACACACCAACAATTGTTAGCCGTGTGCGGCGCCCCCCTCCACAGTTTACGCCTCCGATCACATTCTCGTAGTGCTTAGGCGAAGCCCTGCGCGGATCACTTCACCATCACCGTCACCATGCCGTCGTGCTGACGGAGCTCATCTACTTCCTGGACGCTCTACTGGATCAAGAGTTCGATGGACATCATCGAGCTGAACGTGTGCAGAACTCGGAGGTGCCGTACTTTCGGTACTTGATCGGTTGGAACGAGAAGAAGTTCAACTACATCAACCGCGTTGTCAAACGCTTCCGCTTTTGGTCTACGAGGGTACGTAGACACACTCTCCCCCTCTCGTTGCTATACATCTCCTAGATAGATCTTGTGTGATCATAGGATTTTTTTAAATTGCATGCTATGTTCCCAATAGTGGCATCATGAGCCAGGTCTATGCGTAGATGATATGCACGAGTATAACACAATGAGTTGTGGGCGGTGATCGTCATACTAATTACCACCAATGTCTTATTTTGAGCGGTATTGTTGGATGAAGTGGCCCGGACCAACCTTACATGACCACGTTCATGAGACCGGTTCCACCGGCAGACATGCAACTAGTTTTGCATAAAGGTGGCTGGCGGATGTCTGTTTCTCCTACTTTAGTTGAATCGAATTTGACTATGGCCGGTCCTTGTTGAAGGTTAAAATAGCAAACTTGATAAATCGCCGTTGTGGTTTTGTGCATAGGTAAGAACGGTTCTTGCTAGAAGCCTGTAGCAGCCACGTAAAACTTGCAAAAATAATGTAGAGGATGTCTAACTTGTTTTTGCAGGGCATGTTGTGATGTGATATGGTCAAGACATGATGTGATATACGTTGTTGTATGAGATGATCATGTTTTGCAAGTTATCGGCAACCAACAGGAGCCTTTTGGTTGTCTCTTTATTATATGAAATGCAAATGCCATGTAATTGCCTTACTTTATCACTATGCGTTAGCGATAGTCGTAGAAGCAATAGTTGGCAAACCGACCATGACACTACGATGGAGATCAAGGTGTCAAGCCGGTGACAATGGAGATCATGACAATGCTTTGAAGATGGAGATCAAAAGCACAAGATGATGATGGCCATATCATGTCACATATTTTGGTTGCATGTGATGTTTATGTTTTATGCATCTTATTTTGCTTAGTACGGTGGTACCATTATAAGATGATCAAAAGCAAAAGTTCTTCGTGTTGAGACACCACATGATGATCGGGTGTGATAGGCTCTACGTTCACATACAATGGGTGCAAGACAGTTTTGCACATGTGGAATACTCGGGTTAAACTTGACGACCCAAGCATGTACAAACATGGCCTCGTGTCGGTGTACAAAAAGAGGGTTGCGCTTTTGTACCCCTATACCTGTGCACGGGCAGTCGGAGCCGCGCCTACCGTCACGCCAAGCAGAACAGGGGAGGTGAGCCAAGGTAAGACCAAAGCCTAAGATAATAAGAGCAACGCCAAGGCCAAGACCACAAAGAGCAGAGGGACGAAGCAGGTTCCCCCAGCAACACCCTTGCCGGGGCAGCCTCAGCAGCCCCGACAAGATCCTTGCCGGGACAGCTCGCCCCGCACCAACAGAGCGGGCCACCCTTGAGCCCACGGTCTCCAACATCACATTGGGCCAGGGCTCGGGAGGCACCTCCGTGGTGGCATGCAGATCTTTGTGAAGACATATTCAAGATCAGATGAGGATTAGAAGACGACGATCCTCGGCAAGATCCTTGCCGAGGAAGGCCTCCAGACCCCCGGCAAGGCCATTGCCGGGGACGACAGCGCGCCACGGCAAGACCCTTGCCGGGCCACACGGCAAGACCCTTGCCGGGCTACCCGGCAAGGCCCTCACCAAGGACGCTAGCAGGGCCACTACCAGGCCCACGCCAACCAAGCTTCCACCATCATTCACATGCAGCTGCCAGCCCAACCAGCTCGGCGGGCACCTGCGTGGCAACATGCAGCTCCCAGGCCAACTCATCGAGCGCCAGCGTGGCGGCATGCAGATCTTCGTGAAGGCTCCACCACCGCGCCACCTCAGCTGCCTACCTGCCTACATGGCGCCACACACATGGCTGGCCAAGGCACGTGTCGAAGCGAGGAGGAGCGGCGACGGACGGGACGGGCCTCGCCCCCGTCCCCGATAAAGCAAGGGGACACCTAAGCTACGCATTAAATGTGTCTTGTCCTGTAATACGAGCGATAAGCTCAGGGCACTGTACGCCTTTCCACCTCCTGTGTGCCACTGTGGCAGCCCCTTCCGACTATAAGAGGAGGCCCCTGGCATACTGGAGAGGGATTCAGCTCTTTCGAACCACGCACTCACCACAGCTAGTTCGAGAGCTCAAGAACTCTCTGAAATACAACCACCAAAGCAGGAATAGGGTTTTACGCATTCTCGCGGCCCGAACCTGGGTAAACGATTCTTGTGCTGGCTACTGATCCTGCTCTTCTTGCAACCTTGCGTCCCTGCAACCGTAGTAGGATTTCTTGTGATCGCATAGGTGTCGTTCCACACCGACATCTTTGGCGCGCCCGGTAGGGGCGCAATTGTGAGAATCTGGTCTAGTAGTTAGCCTAGCAGTTCTTCATCGCCCTTGGCTCCTGAGAAGAAGGCGGCCGGAGGAACGACGCCGGCTCGGCAACAGAAAAGCTAAGTCATTCAGAGCTTTGAGTTATTTCCTCCTATACATAAGGTTATCGTCCTCGGAGATCTCGCCTATGTATGAGAAACCTGCACGCAAAGGGGCCCTTCCGCAGTTGGCAACGCCCTTGTTCTGTTTCGAGTCCGCTCAACAGCCCAAAACGGCCGCGTCGAGAGTGGCGGGGTAGCCTTCCGCACTTGGCAACACTCCCGACTCTGACTCGAGTCAAGCTCGACAGCTCGGGCGGCCGCGCTAAGGGCGGCAAGGTGGTTCGCCCGGCAGCAAGCACAGCCGGCAGGCCAATGGGGATCCATCCCCAAGACACCGCCTTTGGTTTACGCGTCGGCGAGTCTACCCAGTAACGTAGGGAGGACATACAAAGGAAAATCGAACAGGAAAATAACATGCATAATACTGAAAGTGCTGCAGAGTTATATTACATCAAATTGTTGCTGCGGTTCTAACTAGAGATAGCAATTGTCTTGGTTGTGAACCTGCAGCGGCGATAAAGAACGGGATGCCTAATCCCGGCGCTGGCCCTCCACCCTCTGAATTTTGCCGACTCGGCTGATGATGGGCTTGATGCGCTCCCTGGCGGCGTGAGGTCAGTACCCTCTGGCAAGCTCTCCAGCGCGGCGTCGAAGTCGAGGTCAGGGTACCAGTGCGCCACCTTGGTGAGAACCTTGGTCATGGCACCCTGGCAAAGCCTCCGGGACTCGTCGGCCGGTGAGGCCGCCCGGTTGGCGTGGAGCCGCTCCAGAGCGCCGACGACCTTCTCAAAGAACATGGTCAGGCTGCAATTGGCGCTCTCCGCTCCGGGACATCCTCACGTCCGGCATCCCCATGATGGCCAGCTGCGCGGCGGCCTGGTTGGCGACGGTGGCGAGGCGATCGAGCCAACGGTTCTCGCCCGCCACATGATCCGTGAAGTTGAGGCCCTCGTTCTTCCGCAACTGCTTCTCGGCCTCCAACTCCTTGGCCAGGGTCCCCTCTCGGGTTTTGGCCTCCGACACCACCTTCTCGAGACCCTCCAGCTTCAGCTTGAGGTCTTTGATGGAGTTGTTGGCCTCGGAGAGCTCCCCAGCCTTGCTGACAACCGTGCCCTGCGCCTCTGTCAGGGCACTGTTAGGCGTGTCCTTCTCCTGGGACAGCTTCAGGGCCTGCTCCTTCAGCCCGTCGCGCTCCGCCTCCAACTCCTCCACCTTGCCGGCGTGAACCTAGGCCTAGGCATTGAGTGCCTCTTCGTGCCTCTGCTCCAGCTCACTGGTCCGCTGCAAGACAAGCTTCTCCACCTCTGCATCCTTGCCGCGAAGCATGGCGGCAAGCTTCTCCTCGCGTGCAGCGAGGTCCTCCTCCTGGGAGTTCAGCGCGGCCTCGTGCTGGGTCCGGGCGGCTTCAGCGGCCGCGGCCAAGTTCCTCGCCGTCTCTTGAGCTTTCTTGATGTCGGCGGGCTTCATGGTGAGCTCCACGTCACGCTTGGCCAGCTCACCCTGGCAGTCTTGAGCTCCTTGTGGGCCTCGCGGAACCAGTCCTGCGTCTCGGCAACGCGCTTCTGGAGGTCCGCCTCCGCCTTCTCCACCACTGCCGTCTTGGACTTAGCCTTGTCCAGGCGGGCACGGTGGAGCGCCTGGAACTTCCGGAAGCTGGCGCCCATGGCGTGGAGGAGCCGCTCTTCCTGCGAACCGTCGCCGCCAACGATCGGCTCGCCGACGACTTCAAGCCCGGCAGCGGCAAGCACTTCGTCGTCGAACACCTCTCCCTCAACGGCTGTCCTGGTGCTAGACGCGCCTGGAAGGTGGACGAACAAGTCGTCGCTCACCCTCAGGTACTTGCCGGAGGCGAAAGCAGCAGAAGAGGAAGGCTGGTCATCAGCAACCTCCTCCTCCTCCTCCTCGGCAGCGGCCCCGCCGGCCTCTCCGGCAGGCCCCTTGCCGGTCTCCTCAGCGGCAGCCTTGCCGGCCTCCCCGGTAGGCCCCTCGGCAGCATCCTCGGCAACACCCTTGGCGGCCTCCTCGGCGGCGATCTTCTCGGCGTCCGCCTCGGCGGCCTTGGCGACGTCCTCGATGACGGCGTCCACGTCCTCTGGGTTCACCGAGGAGGAATCTGGACGCCGAAGAAGGGGGTGAGGCAAGACCAGGACCAAGAGCCGGAAAGAAAAAGAAGCAGGGACGAACAGCGAACGACTTACCTGTGCTAGTACCCGGCTGGGAAACGGAAGTCCCCTCCCCGCCAACATTTGGCGTCGAGGCAAAGCCGCCCGCGCCCAAGTTCTCCTCCTCCTCCTCCATGTGCGTGGGCCTGGTGCGTGGCGCCCTTGCCGGGGACGCCCCTCGGGGCGGCGTGTCGATGGGGGCGGCGTGTTGGGAGTAGCCCCCTGTGGCTCCTCCTGCTGTTGCTCTCCTCCTACATACCTGGCAAGGTCAGCACCAAAGTGTCGTGCCCCTGACACATGTCGACGGGGGAAGAGTGATGAACTTACTCTGGGGGCTATGCCGGGGGCTGCTGTCCGGGCTGCTCAACACCAACAGTGGCGCCGCCGAAGTACCAACTGGGGGCTGGCCACCCGCTGAGACCTTGGCCCTCTTCACTCTCTGGGCCAGCGTCTCCACATCCCTGCAAAGATGAAGACAAGTTAAGACGAGCAACACAGATTGAGGAGGCAGAGATAACGAAAAGGAACCAGATACTTACTCGTCATCCGCCTCCTCCTCTGTTGTTTTCCTCTTCCTCCTCGGGCTGAGGGATCCATAATCGAAAGTAACCTCCGTATCAACATTCGCCGGAGAAGGAGAAGGAGGTGGTGTCTGGACACGCGTGGACGAAGAAGGGGCGGCTGTCTTCTTCTTCACCGCGGCCTTCGCCGGCTTCTTTGCCGCCGCAGCCCTCGTGTGGCGCCCGGGCCCCTCCAAGGTCAGCTGTGGCCACGCAGCCCTGCTGGGCCGGACCAGCTCGCCGAAACTGTCCCGCCGCAGGACTCGCCTCTCCCCATAGCCGGCGTCAGGCCTGTGGTCTCAGCCTCCTCCGAAGACGACTCGCCGGTCACATCTTCAACCAGAGGAGCCTCGGTGCCGGCGCTACCGGCTCCCCCGGTGGCCGCCACCCACCGGGCGAGCTCCTCCTCCTCCGCGGTCGTCGCGGCCTTGTCCTCCACAGCGCCAGTGCTGCCAGCCTCCTTGGCAAGCTGTGCCTCCCTCGCCCTAGTGGCGACGTAGTCCAGCTCCGCCTGGGTGGTGTCCTGGACAAGCAGCCGCTCGGCGTCGGCGTTGACGTACCCCTCGTGTAGAGTGTCAAAGAATTGCTGCACCTCGCCGTCCTCCGGCTCATTCCAGCTCGGTTCGGGGCCATGCGCGTTGCAGTCTGGCATCATGGCAATGATATCGGACCGGCGCGAGTTATTGCACAACGGGACCACCCCCGTCGGCAGCTTGAACAGAGGCCCCTTGAGGACCTTGCTGGCCTTCGCGGCGGCCCTTGCGACCTTGCCGGTCTGCTCGACCTCGCCGTCGCGGCCCATGTCAAGCTGGAAGAGCCGCTGGCAGAAATGGGCGTGCCCCATCACTGTGAAATTGTGGTCGAGGCCGGGACGAAGCCGCATGATGTCGGCGGGGTTCGTGAAGAGCCAGGCTGGCCTCCCCTTGTTATGCAGTGGAGCGATCCGGCGGCGGATGAAGTCCGCCCCGATCATCTCAAGGGTGAGGCCGGCCTCGGTGAGCCGAAGGATCCTGGTGGTGGCGACTGTGAGCTTCTCGTCGTCAGCATCGACGTCGCTCCAATCACTTTTGCGGACCGGCGGCGCCCGGCGAACTTCGTGGAACGCCGGCGGATCCTTCTCCTCGATCCAGCACCACCGGCCCCGCCATTCTTCCCACCTCTCCTTCATGGCGCCCTCCGAATACGCCCCCTTGGATCTTGAGACCCTGGTAATGCAACCGGAGATGGCGCCCCCTGGTTGGATCCGACGGGAGAAGTAATGGCGAAATAGCGCCGTGTTGGGGTGCACCCCGGCGAAGCCCTCGCTGAGATGCACGAAAAGGGCCATGCACGCCACCGCATTCGGAGTAAAATCCAGGAGGCAGAAGCCAAAGGTATGCATGACGTCGCTGAAGAAATCGGAGAACGGAGGACAGAGCCCGCAGGAAAAATAATCGACAAAGAAGGGGTACCAATTTGGGGCAGCCTCGGTGCAGTCGGCGGGGATGACGCCCGTGGCTGGATGCCCCAAATCCCCCCCCCCCCGTCTTCACTCCCCACAGGGGCCTGAAGGAGTCTCGAAGCTCGAACACGTCAACTGTCGAGGGGAAGAAGGCGGACTGTGTCCGCTGCACCGCCAGCGCACTCTCCGGCGGCTCCGCAGCTCCGGCGTCCTTGGCCACTCCCTTGCCCTTGGTGGATTTTGGCACCATGGCGGCTGGGGGAGGAGGGCAAGACAGAGGGTGGCGGAAGCGCAATGGCGGCGAGTAGGAACGAAGCTTGGCGAAGAAGAGGAAGGAAGGTGGAGGTTTCCGAGATTGGGGTTGCGCGAAGGGCAAAAGGAACAGTGCGCCCGCGGTTATCCCTTTTTATGGGGAAGCCGCTGGTCGCGCCGCCCATTTACTACGATGTGACGCATGCGTGCGGGAACCGCCCCACGCATGCCGCCCACGTCACGCACACCCCTCCATGCCGCGCCGCACGCGCGGGTCGTGGGAAGTGCAACGCGCGAAAAGTTTTACCGCAATAAAAACCGCCCCGCCTGCCCGCGCACCGTTTTGGGCCTGGCCCAACAATGTGTCGCGCTTATGTGTGGCCCAGGCCCGGGGGCTCCTGTCGGTGTACAAAAAGAGGGGTGCGTTTTTGTACCCCTATACCCGTGCACGGGCAGTCGGAGCTGCGCCTACGGTCATGCCAAGCAGAACAGGGGAGGTGAGCCAAGGTAAGACCAAAGCCCAAGATAATAAGAGCAACGCCAAGGCCAAGACCACAGAGCGCAGAGGGACGAAGCAGGTTCCCCCGGCAAGACCCTTGCTGGGGCAGCCTCAGCAGCCCCAATAAAATCCTTGCCGGGACAGCTCGCCCCGCACCAACAGAGCGGGCCACCCTTGAGCCCACGGTCTCCAACATCACGTTGGGCCAGGGCTCGGGAGGCACCTCCGTGGTGGCATGCAGATCTTTGTGAAGACATATTCAAGATCAGATGAGGATTAGAAGACGACGATCCTCGGCAAGATCCTTGCCGAGGAAGGCCACCAGACCCCCGGCAAGGCCCTTGCCGGGGACGACAGCGTGCCACGGCAAGACCCTTGCCGGGCCACACGGCAAGACCCTTGCCGGGCTACCCGACAAGGCCCTCACCAAGGACGCCAGCAGGGCCACCACCAGGCCCATGCCAACCAAGCTTCCACCGTCATTCACATGTAGATGCCAGCCCAACCAGCTGGGCGGGCACCTGCGTGGCAACATGCAGCTCCCAGGCCAACTCATCGAGCGCCTGCGTGGCGGCATGCAGATCTTCGTGAAGGCTCCAGCACCGCGCCACCTCAGCTGCCTACCTGCCTACATGGCGCCGCACGCATCACTGGCCAAGGCGCGTGTCGAAGCGAGGAGGAGCGGCGACGGACGGGACGGGCGTCACCCCCGTCCCCGATAAAGCAAGGGGACACCTAAGCTACGCATTAAATGCGTCTTGTCCTGTAATACGAGCGATAAGCTCAGGGCACTGTATGCCTTTCCACCTCCTCTGTGCCACTATGGCAGCCCCTTCCGACTATAAAAGGAGGCCCCTGGCATACTGGAGAGGGATTCGGCTCTTTCGAACCACGCACTCACCACAGCTAGTTCGAGAGCTCATGAACTCTCTGAAATACACCCACCAAAGCAGGACTAGGATTTTACGCATCCTCGTGGCCCGAGCCTGGGTAAACAATTCTTGTGCTGGCTACTGATCCTGCTCTTCTTGCAACCCTGCGCCCCGGCAACCGTAGTAGGGATTCTTGTGATCCCATAGGTGTCATTCCACACCGACACCTCGTAGCACTCGAGACTAAAAGGTCGAACATGAATCATATAGTAGATATGATCAACATAAAGATGTTCACCATTGATGACTACTCCATCTCACGTGATGATCGGACATGGTTTAGTTGATTTGGATCACGTGATCATTTAGATGACTCGAGGGATGTCTATCTAAGTGGGAGTTCTTAAGTAATTTGATTAATTGAACTTAATTTATCATGAACTTAGTCCTGATAGTATTTGCATATCTATGTTGTGGATCAATAGCTCGTGATATAGCTCCCGTTTATTTTTTGAAATGTTCCTAGAGAAAAATAAGTTGAAAGATGATAGTAGCAATGAAGTAGATTGGGTCCGTGATCTGAGGACTATCCTCATTGCTGCACAGAAGAATTATGTCCTTGATGCACCGCTAGGTGATAGACCTATTGCAGGAGCAGATGCAGACGTTATGAATGTTTGACAAGCTCGATATGATGACTACTTGATAGTTTAGTGCACCATGCTTTACGGCTTAGAACCGGGACTTCAAAAACATTTTTGACGCCACAGAGCATATGAGATGTTCCAAGAGCAGAAATAGGTATTTCAGACTCATGCCCGTGTCGAGGGTATGAGACCTCTGACAAGTACTTTGCCTACAAGATGGAGGACAATAGCTCAACCAGTGAGCATGTGCTCATTATGTCTGGGTACTACAATCGCTTGAATCAAGTGGGAGTTAATATTCCAGAAAATATAGTGATTGACAAAGTTCTCTAGTCACTATCACCAAGCTACTAGAACTTCGTGATGAACTATAATATGTAAGGGATGACGAAGATGATTCATGAGCTCTTCGCGATGCTGAAATTGGCGAAGGTAGAAATCAAGAAAGAGCATCAAGTGTTGATGGTTAACAAGACCACTAGTTTCAAGAAAAGGCAAAGGGAAAGAAAGGGAACTTCAACAAGAATGGCAAACAAGTTGACACTCCCGTGAAGAAGCCTAAAGCTAGACCTAAGCCTGAAACAGAGTGCTTCTACTACAAAGGGAATGGTCACTAGAAGCGGAATTGCCCCAAATACTTGGCGGATAAGAAGGATGGCAAAGTGAACAAAGGTATATTTGATATACAGATTATTGATGTGTACTTTACTAGTGTTCATAGCAACCCCTGGGTATTTGATACGGTTCGGTTGTTAAGATTAGTAACTCGAAATGGGAGTTGCAGAATGAACAGAGACTAGTTTAGGACGAGGTGACGATGAGTGTTGGAGGTAATTCCAAGGTTGATACGATCACCATCGCACACTCCCTCTACCTTCAGGATTAGTGTTGGACCTAAATAAATGTTATTTGGTGTTTGCATTGAGCATGAATATGATTGGATCATGTTTATTGCGATACGGTTATTCATTTAAGTCAGAGAATAATTGTTGTTCTATTTACATGAATAAAACCTTCTATGGTCATACACCTAATGTAAATGGTTTATTGAATCTTGATCGTAGTGATACACATATTCATAATACTGATGCCAAAAGATGCAAAGTTGATAATGATAGTGCAACATATTTGTGGCACTGCCGTTTAGGTCATATTGGTGAAAAGCGCATGAAGAAACTCCATGCAGATGGGCTTTTGGAATCACTTGATTATGAATCATTTGATACTTGCGAACCATGCCTCATGGGCAAGATGACTAAAACTCCGGAACAATGGATCGATCCAATGACTTATTGGAAATAATACATATCGATGTATGCGGTCCGATGAGTGTTGAGGCACGCGGTGGGTATCGTTATTTTCTAACCTTCACAGATGGTTTGAGTAGATATGGATATATATACTTGATGAAACACAAGAATGAAACATTTGAAAAGTTCAAAGAATTTCAGAGTGAAGTGGAGAATAATCGTATCAAGGAAATAAAGTTTCTACGATCTGATCGCGGAGGCGAATATTTGAGCTACGAGTTTGGCCTTCATTTTAAAACAATGTGGAATAGTTTCACAACTCATGCCACCTGGAACACCATAGCGTAATGGTGTGTCCGAACATCGTAACCGTACTTTATTAGATATGGTGCGATCTATGTTGTCTCCTACCGATTTACCACTATCGTTTTGGGGTTGTGCATTAGAGAAAGCTGCATTCACGTTAAATAGGGC
This sequence comes from Triticum aestivum, assembly GCF_018294505.1. Classification (NCBI taxonomy): domain Eukaryota; kingdom Viridiplantae; phylum Streptophyta; class Magnoliopsida; order Poales; family Poaceae; genus Triticum; species Triticum aestivum. The sequence continues at coordinate 85,609,770 of NC_057796.1, read as the reverse complement.
ACCGTCTAAATCCGTTGAGACGACACCGTATGAACTTTGGTTTGGCAAGATACCTAAGCTGTCATTTCTTAAAAGTTTGGGGTTGCGATGCTTATGTAAAAAAACTTCAGCCTGATAAGCTCGAACCCAAATCGGAGAAGTGTGTCTTCATAGGATACCCAATAGAAACTATTGGGTACACCTTCTATCACAGATCTGAAGGCAAGATCTTGTTTGCTAAGAATGGATCCTTTCTAGAGAAGGAGTTCTCTCGAAAGAAGTGAGTGGGAGGAAAGTAGAACTTGATGAGGTAATTGTACCTTCTCTCGAATTGGCAAGTAACTCATCACAGAAAACTGTTCCAGTGATGCCTACGCCAACTAGAGAGGAAGCTAATGATAATGATCATGAAACTTCAGATCAAGTTACTATTGAACCTCATAGGTCAATCAGAGCATGTTCCGCACCAGAGTGGTACGGTAATCCTGTTCTGGAAGTCATGTTACTAGACCATGACGCCTATGAACTATGAGGAAGCGATGATGAGCCCAGATTCCGCAAAGTGGCTTGAGGCCATGAAATCTGAGATAGGATCCATGTATGAGAACAAAGTATGGACTTTGGTTGACTTGCCCGGTGATCGGCAAGCCATTGAGAATAAATGGATCTTCAAGAGGAAGACAGGCATTGATGGTAGTGTTACTATCTACAAAGCTCGACTTGTCGCAAAAGGTTTTCGACAAGTCTACGATGAGATTTTCTCACCCGTAGCGATGCTTAAGTCTATCCGAATCATGTTAGCAATTGCCGTATTTTATGAAATCTGGCAAATGGATGTCAAAACTGCATTCCTTAATGGCTTTCTTAATGAAGAGTTGTATATGATGCAACCAAAAGATTTTGTCGATCCTAAAGGTGCTAACAAAGTTTGCAAACTCCAGCGATCCATCTATGGACTCGTGCAAGCATCTCGGAGTTGGAATATACGCTTTCATAAGTTGATCAAAGCATATAGTTTTATACAGACTTGCGGTGAAGCCTGTATTTACAAGAAAGTGAGTGGGAGCACTACAGCCTTTTTGATAAGTATATGTGAATGACATATTGTTGATCGGAAATGATGTAGAATTTTCTAGAAAGCATAAAGGAGTATTTGAAAGGAGTTTTTTCAAAGAAAGACCTCGGTGAAGCTGCTTACATATTGGGCATCAAGATCTATAGAGATAGATCAAGATGCTTGATAAGACTTTCGACGAGTACATACCTTGATAAGATTTTGAAAGGATTTCAAAATGGATCAGCCAAAGAAGGAGTTCTTGCCTGAGTTGTAAGGTATGTAGTTGAGTAAGACTCAAAACCCGATCACGCCAGAAGATAGAGAAAGAATGAAAGTCATTCCCTATGCCTCAGCCATAGGTTCTATAAAGTATGCCATGTTGTGTTCCAGACCTACTGTGTACCTTGCCATGAGTTTGGCAAGGGGTACAATAGTGATCCAGGAGTAGATCACTAGACAGCGGTCAAAATTATCCTTGGAATACTAAAGAAATATTTCTCGATTATGGAGGTGATAAAGAGTTCTTCGTAAAGAGTTACGTCGATGCAAGCTTTGACACCGATCTGGATGACTCTGAGTCTCGATCTAGATACATATTGAAAGTGGGAGCAATTAGCTAGAGTAGCTCCGTGCAGAGCATTGTAGACAAAGAAATTTGCAAAATACAAACGGATCTGAATGTGGCAGACCCGTAGACTAAACCTCTCTCACAAGCAAAACATGATCACACCTTAGTACTCTTTGGGTGTTAATCACATGGCGATGTGAACTAGATCACTAACTCTAGTAAACCCTTTGGGTGTTGGTCACATGGCGATGTGAACTATGGGTGTTAATCACATGGTGATTTGAACTATTGGTGTTAAATCACATGGCGATGTGAGCTAGATTATTGACTCTAGTGCAAGTGGGAGACTGAAGGAAATATGCCCTAGAGGCAATAATAAAGTTGTTATTTTATATTTCCTTATATCATGATAAATGTTTATTATTCATGCTAGAATTGTATTAAACCGAAAACTTGATACATGCGTGGATACATAGACAAAACACTGTGTCCCTAGTAAGCCTCTACTAGACTAGCTCGTTAATAAAAGATGGTGAAGTTTCCTAACCATAGACATGTCTTGTCATTTGACGAACGGCATCACATCATTAGGAGAATGATGTGATGGACAAGACCCATCCGTTAACATAGCATATTGATCGTTCAGTTTTATTGCTATTGCTTTCTTCATGTCAAATACATATTCCTTCGACTATGAGATTATGCAACTCCCGGATACCGGAGGAATGCTTGTGCGCTATCAAACGTCACAACGTAAGTGGGTGATTATAAAGATGATCTATAGGTATCTCCGAAGGTGTTTTTTGGGTTGGCATAGATCGAGACTAGGATTTGTCACTCCAAGTATCGGAGAGGTATCTCTGGGCCCTCTCGGTAATACACATCATAAGAATCCTTGCAAGCAAAGTGACTAATGAGTTAGTTGCGGGATGATGTATTACGGAACGAGTAATGAGACTTGTCGGTGTCAATACCGGCAGATCTCGGGTAGGGGGTCCCAAGCTGTGTGTCATGGATTGACGGGTAACAGGAGACAGGGGACACGATGTTTACCCAGGTTCGGGCCCTATTAATGGAGGTAATACCCTACTTCCGGCTTGATTGATCTTGATGAATATAGACATTACAAGAGTTGATCTACCTGAAGATCACATGTTGTGGTCTAAAACCTAAGGGTATGATGAATAATATCATAATGATCTAGCATATCTCTATCGACTAGCCCGACCTCGGCTTATATAATGTACCAGAGACCTAGGATAACAAGAGTCCTAGTCGAATACGTCGGTGGAGAGGAGTCCTTGTCTTGATCACCAAGTCTTATGGAATCTCCCTCATGTATGTCATCGGTTGTCCGAACTGGCCCATGAGTAAACGGCCATGGGGGTCCTCGGCCCAATCCAACTGATCGGGAGACGACGTGGTGAGTACCCCCTAGTCTAGGACACCTTCAGTAGCCCCCTGAACCGGTCTTCAAGTTGGGGACGCTCCTTGGTTCTTCCAAACTGTTCTTCATCTTCGGTCGTCGGTCTTGAAAACTGGTTCAACAAATCTTCCCGTCTTCTATCTTGAGGATTGCCGAGCTAAATCTGAAGAGTTTATATGTCAGGTATCCAAGGAGCCCTTTAAGTCTTCAGCCTTTATCAATGCCTTGTTATATTTATGCCACACCTCGGGTTTGAAGTGTTTCCCGTGCGACTGTGTCCTCTCGCGACCGAGCTCCAAAGCCAGATTGCATCCGAGTTGTCTTTTGGCAGCCGCGCTCCAATGTCGAACTGTATCCGAGCTGTAACACTGGACTGTACCCGAGCTCCAACGCCGGACTGTATCCGAGCTCCAATGCCGGACTATATCCGAGGTGTCATAAATTACCTCATTCTTGGAAAACTTTGAAGGAGTTCAACCGAGCTTAATGCCGGAAATTCCCTCTATGGGGCCAACCACTTGCATCCGAGCTATATCCCGAAATGCTTTCGAGGTGGTTCAACACCTCGGTCATGGGCTGATTATTTGCGGATTTTATTTCCGATGCGTGTAAATTTATTTGCTGTCAATATCTATAACCAGTAGCCCTCAAGGTGAGTGTCGGTCTAAAACCTGAGATGCACCTGAAGGAAAACATAAAACCGTTGATCCTAGTAACCCCTGAGACTCAGGTTGATTCGCGAAATCGGCCTGAGGATCAACTCCTAGCTCGGCAGCATACGTAGGAATAGAAATGCAGTGTAATATATTAGAGATAATGATCGGCGGACGGGCCCCTGAGAGAGGGTCGTGAGAAGTCGTTGTGATATATTAGCTTGATGCCGGATAAGTCCCAGATGGTACTTATTGTTGTCCGAAGACGCGCTTGTCCAAAGTTCGGTCATGCCAAACACTGATCACTTTGAATTTTCTGCATTGAATAGGCAATGCAGTAGCCCCCGAGCCACTGGTCAGGTGGCAACACCAGATTAGGGGATCGATGTGCCCCTTTAATATTTACAAATAATGAGCACGAAGCCCAGTAGCCCCCGAGCCTTAATGTGGGCACGGGTGGCCGAATTAAGGATCGATATCTGTTTGACAGAAAATTTTGTTGTGTTTAACATAAACTTCTTGGAAAGAGAATAAAGATCTCATAAAGGAGTTAGAGCTAACGAAAGCTGAGCTTGCCATGGTAGGCCCCAAGGGGTTTAAAAGATGGATTGCAGTAAATGGATTTTCCTCGCAACTTTTATGTGTAATGATTCTATGTATCCAAGTACTTTACATCATTAATGCCCGGATCCGCATTGTACAACACTTTGTTGACCGACATCGGCTTCAACCTCCTCGTCCAGTAGCCGGGGAGTGTTTGTCCTTCTTTATAAAGACTTTACAAGGGCAAAGGTTTACGAAAAACAAGGCAATCCGGCCATATGGTTTTATAAACAAAGGTATGCGGAGAGATATGCTATATTGCTATTAAATGGAAAAAACATCTTCCAAAGAAAATAGTCCCGCTATCGGTTCCTTTCTTTGGGTTGTCATGCCGACCATGATCATGAAACCTCACCTCCGATCAATGCGGGAGGAAAATATTGAGGATTTAGTTTGGGGAAAGTTCCCGAACTATGTGGTCTTTAGCGAACCTAAATTTTTTCACTTCCGTCGTTGCCGACCAATTATATCCTTTAAGATCGCTAGCTTTCGGCTTCACCCAGTCTGAGGTACTAACTCGGATGACCCGGTAGTAATAATCACAGAGGTGCTCCCTTTACCACCTAGCCAAAAAATCGGGAACGTAGGGGTAAGCACAGGAACCAGGCAACCCAGCTTGGCCAAAATCTTAAGTCAAATTGATGCATATTTATGGCTTTATAACAATAATTACGGAAGGTGGCGCTTGTATAATAAATACAAATACTGATGATATATGTTTATTTTGACTCCATTGCGACCGTTTATCAGTTGAAAGTGGCCCATCGTCGGCTTCTACCCCTTTGTAGATACTACGCATGGTGTTTCTGCAATAACAAGACAACCCTTAGTCGACGTCTCGGTGCCGGAGGCGGTTGTGTTAGCGAAAACGAGGCAATCAGATATGCGGGCTTTATAACTTTTACTTAGTCATAGGAGCTTAAAGTTGGGAGGCCAGCTACTAGCCCTTGGTTAGTGTTCGGCGACAGCCGAGGTCAAGTCGTAAACACTTCAGCCAATGTTATGAATGGCCCGTCATTTAACACGGGGTGACCTCTATCAATCTTATAGTTTAATATAGTCATCGGATCACTGACCAGTTTACGCTTATTGTGACGTCTCTGTGCCGGAGGCGCTTAACCATACGAGCTGGAAGCACAATCATAGTGGTTCTCCCTTTGCACACCTAGCCGAACAAAGCGGAACGTAGGAGGCAAGCACAGGAGCCGGGCAACCCAACTATTGACCGAAGACACAATTCGAAACCGATGCATATATAGCAATATCCGAGAATGTTTTTGCCGAGGACTCTATGGCGTACCTTGGTTTTTGGTGGGTTCGGCTGTAATCTCAGCCCCCCGTGAATGTTGCCAGTGCTTTAAAGGCATCTGGTGTTGCACTGCTTGGGAACTAGCCCCGATGTGGCGTGTGTTTTGTCAACACATCGAGGTGTAATTTAGCGGGAAAGATGTCGAGTTGTGGGTCGAAAGATCTCCCGAGCTGAATTATTATGCAGGGCACCTCGGTCATGAGGATGTCCCGCTTCCTGGAAGAAAAACATTCAAATAGCTAAAAAGTGCCATAAGCTCAAAAAGACAATAACTTATGTAAAAGCTTGACGTCTAGACTAAACCAAGATTTTGGTGCCAATCCGGGAATTGGTCTTAAAAAAAATTGTGCTTCTGTCGTGCTTTAACATGACACATCCAATCTCAAGACTTCAAGAGGGTCAGCCTATGGCTTCAAGCTCCTTATCCCGAAGGCGAAGTGCTTCTCCGAAGCCAGTTTGGCGAACTAAACTCGAGCGGCTTTAGAGGGAAGCTAGGCTATCCGGCTATTGACCATACACTTGAGTCGAAAAAGGAGCGGTAGAAAATGACTTTGCAACGACCAAGAAGAAAACACATTTATTATAAAACGGCTCATATAAATTTTAAGAGTCCCCAATTAACATGGGCAAAGGGAGTGTTTTTAACAAACAATGTTTGTTGACATGGTCGAACCGAACACAAGTTAAAAATTTAAAACTTTGAGCATGAAAGCGACTTAGCTGGTTAATGTATTCGGCGTTGATGACGGGGTCCGAGCTTGATGCGGGACAAGGTTCCATCCCCCAAGCCGGTCCCGAGGTGGCGGAGCGAAGAGCTTGGCACTCCGAAGTGGTGACATAGCACGGCCAATGCAGGCCGGCAGAGTGACGCCGAAGTCCCCGGCATGGGTTAATGAAGTGATGACGAAGTCCCCAGTCCAGCCGAGGTGGCGTGGTATGTCAGTACGCCGAGGTGACAACACTGCCCGACCCAGATCATTTACCTATGCACAGAAAATAGTGCAAGCCGGAGATAATAGTAGTAATAACAAATTAAAAAATGCGTAGCATAATAAATAATTTATGCAAAGTGAGTAATAAAAGAAATATGGCCCGTGTGCCGAACACTCGATGAGGTAGAGCTCTTTCAGTGATGCCGAAGTCCCCGAGGCAACCGAACATGTCAGTATGTGATAACCCACAAGTATAGGGGATCGCAACAGTTTTCGAGGGTAGAGTATTCAACCCAAATTTATTGATTCGACACAAGGGGAGCCAAAGAATATTCTCAAGTATTAGCACTTGAGTTGTCAATTCAACCACACCTCGATAATTTAATATCTGCAGCAAAGTATTTAGTACCAAAGTAGTATGGAAGTAACGGTAACGGTGGCAAAAGTAACAGTAGCAGTTTTGTAGTAATTGTAACAGTGGCAACGGAAAAGTAACTAAGCGAAAAACAATATGTGAAAAGCTCGTTGGCATTGGATCAGTGATGGATAATTATGTCGGATGCGATTCCTCATGCAATAATTATAACATAGGGTGACACAGAACTAGCTCTAGTTCATCAATATACTGTAGGCATGTATTCCGAATATAGTCATACGTGCTTATGGAAAAGAACTTGCATGACATCTTTTGTCCTACCCTCCCGTGGCAGCAGGGTCCTATTGGAAACTAAGGGATATTAAGGCCTCCTTTTAATAAAGTACCGGACCAAAGCATTAACACTTAGTGAATACATGAACTCCTCAAACTACGGTCATCACCGGTAAGTATCCCGATTATTGTCACTTCGGGGTTAATGGATCATAACACATAATAGGTGACTATAGAATTGCAAGATAGGATCAAGAACTCACATATATTCATGAAAACGTAATAGGTTCAGATCTCAAATCATGGCACTCGGGCCCTAGTGACAAGCATTAAGCATAGCAAAGTCATAGCAACATCAATCTCAGAACATAGTGGATACTAGGGATCAAACCCTAACAAAACTAACTCGATTACATGGTAAATATCATCCAACCCATCACCGTCCAGGAAGCCTACGATGGAATTACTCACGCACGGCGGTGAGCATCATGAAATTGGTGATGGAGGAAGGTTGATGATGACGACGGCGACGGATTCCCCTCTCCGGAGCCCCGAACGGACTCCAGATCAGCCCTCCCGAGAGAGATTAGGGCTTGGCGGCGGCTCCGTATCATAAAACATGATGAATCCTTCTCTCTGATTTTTTTCTCTCGAACGTGAATATATGGAGTTGGAGTTGAGGTCGGTGGAGCACCAGGGGGCCCACGAGGCAGGGGGCGCACCCAGGGGGGTAGGCGCGGCCCCCACCCTCATGGACAGCGTGTGGGCCCCCTGGCCTTGATTCTTTCGCCAGTATTTTTTATTAATTCCAAAAATATTCTCCGTGAAGTTTCAGGTCATTCCGAGAACTTCTATTTCTGTACAAAAATAACACCATGGCAATTCTGCTGAAAAGAGCGTCAGTCCGGGTTAGTTCCATTCAAATCATGCAAGTTAGAGTCCAAAACAAGGGCAAAAGTGTTTGGAAAAGTAGATACGATGGAGACGTATCAGTATGGCAATTCAACCAACAAGGTGATCACGTGAGCCGATTTACGCCCATTAGGACGACGGCGTCAGCTTGCCGAAGTGACCACGTGACGCAGTCGAAGTCGATTACCTACACATGTAAAATGGTGCAGGCCAACAATAATAATATAAATATATAAAAATCCTCACGTAATTAATTTACGCAAAATAATTTAGTTAAAGATATGTGGCCTGGCGCCAAAGTCGATGTCGATGCAGGGCATCGGCGTGATGCGGTAAAGGCATGGCAAAGCTTGAATTCACAGGTCGGTCCGAGTTCCGGATGCGGCGTTCGCCGAACTGTGTACGGAAACTGACCAAACCACCACGCGACCGTCGTTAATGCGGCCATCATTTGATAGACCAGGTTTATTTGTTCTAGCAATCCGAAGAAAGGTGACTCCCAAAATTGGGACTCGATCCGCACACCCAATGCCTGATGGGTGATAAAGCGACGGCATGGCGATGCTGGCAAAGGTTGGCTCGCCGAGGCAAAGCCCCCGGTCCAGCTAACGTGACGAAGTTGGTCGGCTGGTGACGCCGAAGTCACCGGAGTATGTTGATGAAGAAATAGCAAAGTCCCTGGTCCAGCCGGGGTGTCGAAGCCTCCATGTCAGCCGATGAGTCAAAGCGGGTCGGCTGGTGACGCCGAAGTCACAGCAGTAGGTTTGATGAAGATATGGTGAAACCTCAGTCCATCCAAGGAGACGGAGCAGGTAGGTAAGGAGACGTTGCAGCTGCCATGTCAGCCGAGGTGTTGAAGCAGTTCGGCGTGATGGACATCGACTTGAAGAAGCAACAGTTCGGCCATGCCGACGTAGGTCGTAACTTGTGACGTGGTCAATGTCGGATTGATGAAGTGACCATGCGGCGACGCCGGTGTGCCCGCTCCGTGTGATCCGTGGGGCGGCGATGTTGGTGATGATTTATCCTTTGCGATTCCGAATTCTTGTTTGGCTCGCCGAGATGATGATCCAAAGAAGTTGAGCTCGGCTCAACAAAGCGACGACGTGTCTAGTGCAGGTCGGCAGCCGTGAAGCAATATTGCCGAACTGGTTTGACACCAGCGTGATGGTGAAGATTACCTCAGAGGAGGCTTAAAATTTTATGGGTACGTGTTTAAAAACAACGCACAATAACCTAGAAAAAATTCCTTCAAAAAGATTGTCCAATATCCCGTTCGTGAAGAAACATGAACTCGAGCCGGATTCGTATTCGCGCAGAAAACAGGTCCGGAAATTGGTCCACTCATCGGAAGGTTCCCGAAGTTTGAACCGTCAGATCGAGCTGAAATTTTGAGGGGTGGTAGATATGGGAATCTGCAGCAGATGAACGGTTGGATCTTCCAAATGACCTCCGAGCTGGGCTCTGGAGAGCACGCCCTAAACTCGTCCAGATTTGACACGGCTCCGGTATATCGTAGATTGCTGGAGATTCCTCCATCGGAACTCGACGAAATTTTGCATGGTTGTTGTAGACTTAATTACGCACAGTTCCACTGAAGCAATCATTAAAAAAACACTCGAGGAGGTGGTGGCGGCGGATAGAAGTTCGCTTTCTAGAAAGACAGCACGGTCGCTCAAGGGCAATGTTGACGTTGAGCCCGCGGGCTCCATGAATGATTCCTCCATGATCTTGAGAGAGATCGGAGTTGATGTTGATGAAGGTCATCGTCCGAACATGAGGATCTGACGTGGAGTGCAGTCCTCGGTCGAACCAAGGTGACCAGTCGAGCCGGTGACGAAGATGCCGATGTCGTAGTTAATCTGCAGATGAGCCATCGATCCTTCATTGATCTCACAGCGGAACTCTCAATGAAAGCGGCATTGTCGGTGTCAAACCGGCAGATCTTGGGTAGGGGGTCCCAAACTGTGTGTCATGGACCGATGGGTGACAGGAGACAGGGGACACGATGTTTACCCAGGTTCGGGCCCTCTTAATGGAGGTAATACCCTACTTCCTGCTTGATTGATCTTGATGAATATAGATATTACAAGTGTTGATCTACCTCGAGATCACATGTTGTGGTCTAAAACGTAAGGGTATGATGAATAATATCATAATGATCTAGCATATCTCTATCGAATAGCCTGGCCTCGGCTTATATAATGTACCAGAGAGCTAGGATAATAAGAGTCCTAGTCGAATACGTCGGTGGAGAGGAGTCCATGTCTTGATCACCAAGTCTTGTGGAATCTCCCTCAGGTATTTCATCGGCTATCCGAACTGGCCCATGAGTAAACGGACAAGGGGGTCCTCGGCCCAATCCAACTGATCGGGAGACGACGTGGTGAGTACCCCCTAGTCCAGGAAACCGTCAAGACTTGCAGGTAACGAGAATTAACTAGGTATTAAAATACCGATGATCGAATCTCAGGCAAGTAACATACCGATGACAAAGGGAATAACCTATGTTGTCAGTACGGTACGATCGATAAAGATCTTCGTAGAATATGTGGGAGCCAATATGAGCATCCAGGTTCCGCTATTGGTTATTGATCGGAGAGGTGTCTAGGTCATGTCTACATAGTTCTCGAACCCGTAGGGTCCGCATGCTTAACGTATGATGACGATTTTATATTGTATGAGTTATGTGATTTGGTGACCGAATGTTGTTCAGAGTCCAGGATGAGATCACGGACATGAGGAGGAGTCTCGAAATGGTCGAGAGGTAAATATTCATATATAGGACGATAGTATTCGGACACCGGAAGTGTTCCGGGGGTACCGGGTACGTATCGAGTCACGGGAATGGGGTTCTGGGCACCCCCGGCAAAGATATGGGCCTTATTGGGCCAAGAAGGGGACAGACCAGCCCCTAGGGGGCTGGTGCGCCCCATGTAGGCCAAAATAAGGAGGAAGGAAAGAGGAGAAGAGAGAAAGGAAGGGGAGGGATTCGGCCTCCCCCTTCCTTCTCTCCTCCCTCCTCCTTCCTCTCCCCTTCGGATGAATATGGAAGGGCGGAGGCTGAATTGGGCGGCACCCAAGTAGGCTTCCTCCTACTTGGGGCGCACCCTGATACGTCTCCAACGTATCTATAATTTTGATTGTTCCATGCTATTATATTATCTGTTTTGGATGTTTAATGGGCTTTAATATACCTTTTTATATTATTTTTGGGACTAACCTATTAACCGAAGGCCGAGTGCAAATTGCTGTTTTTTTCCTTATTTCAGTGTTTCACGGAAAAGGAATATCAAACGGAGTCCAAACGGAACGAAACCTTCGCGAGGATCTTTTTTGGAACAAACGCAATCCAGGAGACTTCGAGTGGACGTCAAGGAAGCAGCAAGGAAGCCACGAGGCAGAAGGGCGCGCCCAGGGGGTAGGCGTGCCCCCACCCTCATGGGCCCCTCGTAGCTCCACCGACCTACTTCTTTCGCCTATATATACTCTTATACCCTGAAAACATCTAGGGGAGCCACAAAACCACTTTTCCACCGCCGCAACCCTCTCTACCTATGAGATCCCATCTTGGGGCCTTTTCTGGCGAACTGTCGGAGGGGGATTCGATCACGGAGGGCTTCTACATCAATACCATAGCCTCTCCGATGATGTGTGAGTAGTTTACCACAGACCTTTGGGTCCATAGTTATTAGCTAGATGGCTTCTTCTCTCTCTTTGGATCTCAATACAAAGTTCTCCTCGATCTTCTTGGAGATCTATTTGATGTAACTCTTTTTGCGGTGTGTTTGCCGAGATCCGATGAATTGTGGGTTTATGAACTTGATTATCTATGAATATTATTTGATTCTTCTACGAATTCTTATATGCATGATTCGATATCTTTGCAAGTCTCTTTGAATTATTGGTTTAGTTTGGCCTACTAGATTGATCTTTCTTGCAATGGGAGAAGTGCTTAGCTTTGGGTTCAATCTTGTGGTGCTCGGTCCCAGTGATAGAAAGGGAAACGACACATATTGTATTGTTGCCATCGAGGATAAAACTATGGGGTTTATATCATATTTCTTGAGTTTATCCTTCTACATCATGTCATCTTGCCTAATGCGTTACTCCGTTCTTATGAACTTAATACTCTAGATGCATGCTAGATAGCGGTCGATGTGTGGAGTAATAGTACTAGATGCAAAATCGTTTCGGTCTACTTGACACAGACGTGATGCCTATATTCATGATCATTGCCTTAGATATCATCATAACTATGCGCTATTATATCAATTGCTCGACAGTAATTTGTTCACCCACCGTAATATATGCTATCTTGAGAGAAGCCACTAGTGAAACCTATGGCCCCCGGGTCTACTTTACATCATATAAGTTTCCAATCTACAATTCTAGTTTACTATTTATTTTGCAATCTTTATTTACCAATCTATACAACAAAAATACCAAAAATATTTATCTTATTATCTTTATCAGATCTCACTTTTGCAAGTGGCCGTGAAGGGATTGACAACCCCTTTATCGCGTTGGTTGCAAGGTTCTTGATTGTTTGTGCAGGTACTAGGCGATTTGCGTGTAGTCTCCTACTGGATTGATACCTTGATTCTCAAAAACTGAGGGAAATACTTACGCTACTTTGCTGCATCACCCTTTCCTCTTCAAGGGAAAACCAACGCATGCTCAAGAGGTAGCACCCCCTTGGATGCCTCTCCTCCCCTCCAACCTATATATATATATATATATATATATATATATATATATATATATATATATATATATATATATATATGAGGGGGGCACCGCTAGAACACACACCAACAATTGTTAGCCGTGTGCGGCGCCCCCTTCCATAGTTTATGCCCCCGGTCATATTCTCGTAGTGCTTAGGAGAAGCCGTGCGCGGATCACTTCACCATCACCGTCACCACGCCGTCGTGCTGACGGAACTCATCTACTGCATCCGTTGCATGGCAATCCCTACTCCTCGCATTGACATCAATTGATGGGCATCTCCATAGCTCGTTGATTAGCCGCGTCAATGTGAGACTTTCTCCTTTTTTGTCTTCTCACATAACCCCCATCATCATATGCTATTCCACCTATAGTGCTATATCCATGGCTTGCGCTCATGTATTGCGTAAGGGTTAAAAAGTATGAACCAATTTCTCGGCTTGTCATCGGGGTTGTGCATGATGGCAGCATTTTGTGTGATGAAAATGAAGCATGGCCAAACTATATGATTTTGTATGGATAAGCTTTGTTTGGCTATGTTATTTTGATAAGATATAATTGCTTGGTTAGCATGCTTGAAGTATTACTATTTTTATGTCAATATTAAAACTTTGTCTAGAATCTTTTGGATCTAAACATTCATGCCACAATAAAGATAATTACATTGAAAAATTATGTTAGGTAGCATTCCACATCAAAAATTCAATTTTATCATTTACCTACTTGAGGACGAGCAGGAATTAAGCTTGGGGATGCTTGATACGTCTCCAACATATCTATAATTTTTGATTGTTCCATGCTATTATATTATCTGTTTTGGATGTTTAATGGGCTTTAATATACCTTTTTATATTATTTTTGGGACTAACCTATTAACCGAAGGCCTAGTGCAAATTGCTATTTTTTTGCCTATTTCAGTGTTTCGCCGAAAAGGAATATCAAACGGAGTCCAAACAGAACGAAACCTTCGCGAGGATCTTTTTTGGAACAAACGCAATCCAGGAGACTTGGAGTGCACATCAAGGAAGCAGCAAGGAAGCCACGACGAAGGAGGGCGCGCCCAGGGGGGTAGGCACGTCCCCCACCCTCGTGGGCCCCTCGTAGCTCCACCGACCTACTTCTTTTGCCTATATATACTCTTATACCCTGAAAACATCCAGGGAATCCATGAAACCACTTTTCCACTGCCGCAACCTTCTGTACCCGTGAGATCCCATCTTGGGGCCCTTTCCGGCGATCTGCCGGAGGGGATTCGATCACGGAGGGCTTCTACATCAACACCATAGCCTCTCTGATGATGTGTGAGTAGTTTACCACAGACCTTCGGGTCCATAGTTATTAGCTAGATGGCTTCTTCTCTCTCTTTGGATCTCAATACAAAGTTCTCCTTGATCTTCTTGGACATCTATTCGATGTAACTCTTTTTGCGGTGTGTTTGCCGAGATCCGATGAATTGTGGGTTTATGAATTGATTATCTATGAATATTATTTGATTCTTCTCTGAATTCTTATATGCATGATTTGATATCTTTGCAAGTCTCTTCGAATTATCGGTTTAGTTTGGCTTACTAGATTGATCTTTCTTGCAATGGGAGAAGTGCTTAGCTTTGGGTTCAATCTTGCGGTGCTCGGTCCTAGTGACAGAAAGGGAAATGACACGTATTGTATTGTTGCCATCGAGGATAAAAAGATGGGGTTTATATCATATTGCTTGAGTTTATCCCTCTACATCATGTCATCTTGCCTAATGCGTTACTCCGTTCTTATGAACTTAATACTCTAGATGCATGCTGGATAGCGGTCGATGTGTGGAGTAATAGTAGTAGATGCAGAATCGTTTCGGTCTACTTGACACGGACGTGATGCCTATATTCATGATCATTGCCTTAGATATCATCATAACTATGCGCTATTATATCAATTGCTCGGCAGTAATTTGTTCACCCACCGTAATATATGCTATCTTGAGCGAAGCCACTAGTGAAACCTATGGCCCCCGGGTATACTTTACATCATATAAGTTTCCAATCTACAATTCTAGTTTACTATTTATTTTGTAATCATTATTTTCCAATCTATACAACAAAAATACCAAAAATATTTATCTTATTATATTTATCAGATCTCACTTTTGCAAGTGGCCATGAAGGGATTGACAACCCCTTTATCGCGTTGGTTGCAAGGTTCTTGATTGTTTGTGCAGGTACTAGGCGATTTGCGTGTAGTGTCCTACTGGATTGATACCTTGGTTCTCAAAAACTGAGGGGAGTACTTACGCTACTTTGCTGCATCACCCTT
>NC_057796.1:85594119-85594407 GCF_018294505.1 Triticum aestivum | reverse complement strand
TATATATATATATATATATATATATATATATATATATATATATATATATATATATATATATATATATATATATATATTGGGTGGGTCTATTATGATAACACCCCCCTTAAGGCCTTATTCTGCTAACAGTGCCGAGCTGACCCGTAGCTACAAATTAACCCCTCAAAAGGAAGAGACCGAGCTGCACGGGGCGAAAAAAAGAAACTCCCCGCTCCCTCTCCCCACGACCCGCATCAACTACCTTCTCCCTCCCACCAGCCACCTTCGCACGCCGCACCTCCCTCCCTA
>NC_057796.1:85591841-85593911 GCF_018294505.1 Triticum aestivum | reverse complement strand
CGCCCCACCTCCCTCCCCACCTTCTCCGGAGCGGAGCACCCCTACCCAAGAGCCATCTTCTCCGGCGGTGCCGCCCACCACCACCTCCGGCCGCGTCCCACGGGAACCACCATCTACGCCGGCCGCCACCCTCATCTTTCTCCCACACCATCCAGCGGGCATGGCGGGATCCGGCTGCCCCTCGGCCCCGGCGTGGCCTCAGCCACCGGATCAGGCCCCGCCGACACCAGGATCCTCGTTGGAGGAGGCCTGTTTGTGCGGTTGCTGGATCCAGGGATGTCCACGCGTCGCGGCTGTGCAGTACGCGCGTTGTAGCCGTGCAGTTTCCCTGTGACTCCCGGTGGAAGAGCAGTAATGCCCCCCCTCCCACACCCCTCCCCCCTCCTTAATGCAGGTTCATCCTTGTCCATGGCTCCTTGCTATTCGCCTGACCAACTGTTTCTCCAGGCGAGAAGAGGAGGAGGAACTCCACCCACCGTGCAGTTCACGCGAGGCGCCTGTGCGGTAGGGAAGCATTTGTGTGCAGTGCACCGGCCGTGCACGCAGTCCGCCTCCCCCACGCATGCGTGCAGCACACTTCCCCCGATGGTATAGTTCACTGCCTGGCTAGTATAGTTTGCCAGTGCTAGTCCATGGCGTGGACAAGCAGTTCGATGGCGCCCTTTGCTGTTCTCAAACGTCCGCAGGAGCCTTAGGACTCCCCTGTTCGTGATTCTTTTTATTGCAGTTTGTTTTTACTAAATTTTTAGAGACCAGTTTTAGTTCAACCGCATCAGCATAATGTTTATTTACTCACGCCGTTCACTCACCCAAAAAACTTTAAAGAGAAGTGCAGTTGCACTGTAACAAAAATAACTATTGCAGTGCACTTCTCTCTTAATTTATTCGAACTATAAATCCTATGAAATTCTCAATGTATATGAAAGTACGAGTAGTATACAACAAGTCAATATATATAGTGTTATTGGTGTTTGCTGCGATAGTAACATGTGTTTCGTTCTCTTATATGTGCATGCATCAATTTGGTTCAACATGTTCTTTAATGTGAAGAAATCAATCACTTGGTGCACTTCCTAACTTCTCTCTCCTTCATACACTACTTACTACATATATCAGTGCATGGTCAAAATATCCAGCAGCACGTAGGCATTTTCTGCCACCAATTTCTCCAAACCTGTATGTGTGTCTCTGCCAAAGTAATTTTTTCAAGGAAGCACCGTCTATTTTTCCGTGCAGTGCATTTACATGTTTTTGCAGTTTGTAGGCGCATCAGCGAGGAGGGGCAGCAACGCAGCGCAACCCAAAACGCGAGCGACGGCGTTGATGGGCTTCTGTTTCACTTTTTTAAGATGGAATTTTTTTCCAATGCATTACACTTTTGGGCACCTCGTGTGCTTGAGAAACGTGGGCTTGCAATGCACTAGCTCATCGTGTGATGAAGAAACAAGTGTCTCATATGCTGAATTTGGTGTGTCTTGTGTGTATTGTTTGTGTAAAAAGAATGATGTTTCATTACCCCTTGGTATGAAGTGCAATTTGTTTCATGTGGATCAAAATTCAATCGACTATCATCAACAATTGCGGTGCGTTTGGTCCTCCGATGTGGTTCACTTTTGAGAGGGATATTGTTCACTTGTGCCCAACATGAAAGTGCTAAAAATTTAGTGTAGCAACAAAGCTAGTAATGAGGTTCACTTTGATATATGACGCGGTTCACTTGCCACCTCTCTGCGGTCCACTCTCGTTCACAAAAAAATTGAAAAAAAAGACAAAAAAACTCGTCTAAGAAAAATTTACGTTCGACCAAAAATTATCAAGTTCACTTGACCGTCTCATGCAGTGCGGTCTTCAGTCTAAAAGCAGTGCGGTTTTCTTCCTCGTCTTCAAAAATTTACGTCCCACAAGAAAGAAATCATGCAGTCCGCTAGCCCGTGTGATGCAGTGCGGTTTTTAGTCTAAAAGCATTGCGGTTTTCTTCCTCGTCTTCAAAAATTTATGTCCCACAAAAAAGAAATCATGCAGTCCGCTAGCCCGTCTGATGTAGTGCGGTTTTCAGTCTTAAAAGCAGTG
>NC_057796.1:85590525-85591672 GCF_018294505.1 Triticum aestivum | reverse complement strand
TCTTCCTCGTCTTCAAAAATTTACGTCCCGCAAAAAAATCATGCAGTCCGTTAGCCCGTCTGATGTAGTGCGGTTTTCAGTCTAAAAGCAATGCGGTTTTCTTCCTCGTCTTCACAAAAAAGAAATCATGCAGTCCGCTAGCCCGTCTGATGCAGTGCGGTTTTCTTCCTCGTCTTCAAAAATTTACGTCCCACAAAAAAGAAATCATGCAGTCTGCTGGCCTGTCTAATGCAGTGCGGTTTTCATTCTAAAAGTAGTGCAGTTTTCAGTCTGATGCAGCACATACGACGACTTGGTGTCGCGAAAAAACAGTCTCCACATTTCGTTAAAATCAAAATTGATCTTAAACCGCAAGGAATCGGAGAGAGTGTCCTACATGAAAAGGTTGCGCCTCGTCGATATCTTTCCAACGGTGTATAATTTGAATTATTTCGACAATCGATTTGTAAAAATTTCGCGAAAAACGGCCGTTGCCTCTCGTCGTCAGCCGCACGATTTTCAAAACTAACTAAAAACCGTAAGGAATTTCAAAACCATTTCAACATATGAAAGTTGTGCCTCGTCCGTAGCTTTCCAACAGCATATCACACATCTTGTTTCGACGAACGGCTCAAAAACTGGAGCAAAAACAGTACGAAAATTGCAAAAAAATCGAAAAAACAGAATTCCGCGATTTACTAAATTTAAAACTGCTTTTAAACCGTAACGAGATAGAGAAAATAATATATATGAAAAAGATGCGCCTCGACGATATCTTTCCAACAGCATATCATTTGCTTCATTCCAACAAGGGGTTTAGAAAAAATCATGAAAATACGCTCGCTGCCACGCGTCATCCGCCGCACTATTTTTGAAACTGCTCTTAAACCGCGAGGAATCTTGGAAAGTGTTAAACATGGAGAATTTGCGGCTAATCCATAGCTTTCCAACGGTATATTATACATCCCGTTCTGATAAACGGTTAAAAAACTAGTGAAAACAATACCGGAAAAAAACTGCATGCAGTTTTTTCCGACACGAAGTTCACTAGTGTGTATTGCAGTGCCATTGCTACAGAATGTGCAGTGCTCTCGCGTTGAGCGTGCAGTGCGGAAGTGTTATCAGAATAACTATTCTGCTAATATTAGCAGAATAGACCGGCTGTATA
>NC_057796.1:85573788-85590272 GCF_018294505.1 Triticum aestivum | reverse complement strand
TATATATATATATATATATATATATATATATATATATATATATATATATATATATATATATATATATATATGAGGGGGGCACCGCTAGAACACACACCAACAATTATTAGCCGTGTGCGGCGCCCCCTCCATAGTTTATGCCTCCGGTCATATTCTCGTAGTGCTTAGGCAAAGCCCTGCGCGGATCACTTCACCATCACCGTCACCACGCCGTCGTGCTGACGGAACTCATCTACTTCCTGGACGCTCTACTAGATCAAGAGTTCGAGGGACATCATCAAGCTGAACGTGTGCAGAACTCGGAGGTGCCATACGTTCGGTACTTGATCGGTCGGAACGAGAAGAAGTTCGACTACATCAACCGCGTTGTCAAACGCTTCTGCTTTCGGTCTACGAGGGTACGTAGACACACTGTCCCCCTCGCGTTGCTATACATCTCCTAGATAGATATTGCGGGATCGTAGGAATTTTTTTGAAATTGCATGCTACGTTCCCAACATGGGTAATATGCACTGGTCTTTTGCTTATGCTCTTTTGAGTTTGGCAAGTGATTGTTTGGGGAGTAGATGTAGTGTGTGCTTATGCTCTTCTGAGATTTGCAGGAGTAGTCCATTGTTGTGACATGTGTTAAATCTATAATGTTCCTAAGTGTGTTAAACCAAGCCTTGCAGAGTACAGTATACACACTACACTATTTCTGGACGTGCTAAATCAACAATGTGTATGTGTTACTGTATCCTAGTAATTCGATTGTGTCACTGTATCCCAGTAAAGCAAGATGCTTGTTATACTCATGTTCCTGATGATATTGGTATACACCCAATTTGGTTATTTCTTGCTAGTTCTGCTACTAGTTGTTGTGTACTCCTAGTCTGTAGCTGCTGTGTAATAATACAGAAATATTAATGCTCAAATATGATGATGTGGCCTACAACACACCTGCTTCGAATCCGGCCTAAATTACTTTATTAACTAGTACGTACTAGATATTGACCAATTTGACACAAGTTTATTGGCCAAGACCTGCCAATTCGTCATGGCATAGAATATCATAACGTTTGTTTCATCATATATAGCTAGGGTAAACCACTCTGTTAGTGTTGTTCCGGGACGCAATTTTGTTTCTAAACTAGAGTTCCTCGTATGCTTCTGCGAGGGTATTTTGCATGTTATGAGTGATGATTGGAGATCTACCTTGGTTGCTCTGCTTGCTCTCGTTCCGCCTTACATGTATTAGTAGTGTTGATGCCATGCTTTTTGTCTTGTCATGTGTTGAAATTAAGTGGCAACATCAGATGCAAATCTATTAGTGCTGTTAAACTGCTGGTAGGCTAGCTACAAGCTAGAGTTAGAGCAGGGGATTGAAACCCTGCAACAGAACTACTGATGTAATATGCAAAGAACAACTTGAAACCATGTTCTTTAAAATTAAAGGGTCTGATTGATATTGGTCCTTCTTTTGATAGATATAATATGTATCTTGACTTCTTATTTTCTTCTCTAGCAAATTGTAGACATGAATCTCTAGTTGACCTATTGCTTCGGAGACATATATCGGTCCTATTACATTTTTTGAACTTGATGCTAGTTCTATGATATGTGAGTTCCTTCTGTTGCTGCAAGTAGTGACCCAATATGCCATGTGCAGCAAGCTCTGCATCCAAGTCTCAGTCGTCCTCCGCATCAAGGAGCTGGGCCAAGGGAGCAAGCAGGGGATGTGTGCTCCTGGTCGAGTCTTGTGGAGAAGCATGGCGAATCGGGCATCGTCTCACTTGTGCTGCTGTGGTAAGAACAGAACACCACTCTCACTTGATGTTCATGTATTAGTACAACAAAGCATTTAGCGACACAAAAATTATCTTGCAACATAGTTTGCCAAATTGCTTGCTTGCTTACTCTATAAGCTGTACTGCTAAACATGTTATCCTACTCCATGATGTTGTATCATTTGCAAATACTCCTAGACATCAGCTCCCATTAGCTATAATCCGTACCCCTAAAAGAGGAGTATAAACTGGGCTTGTTAGTCTGCTGTTGTGATGGAATGCAGTAGTGGATTTGGCACGTTAAGTGTCTGCCTCATATTCCACTTATCTTTAATCGTTAAGAACATAACAAGTAGTTTTGCATTACTTACTTAATTATTCTCGTTATTATTTTGATTAAATCTTTTTTAAGAGGTCATGATACCCTTTAGGCAGTTCAACACACACACTACAAAAAAAAGACACATCCGTGACATTTTGGGCCGAACAAAAATCTTTTCAGTCATACTTATGACACTTCTATGACGATAATAGTGATAAAACATGGTATCATCATAGATGTGGTGGGGTACTACTTCTATGACAAAAAATCATGACAAAAATTGGGCTTTTCATCCTGGGCGGGCCGGAGATGCAGCTGCATGACATTCTTTGGGACGTCCATGACGAAAAACACCGTGGTAGATGCGAGGGCGAGGAAAATATCGGGGTGTTCCAGGTTACGGTGGGTGGTCGGGGCCGAGCGATGCGCGTTTCTCTCATACACGCACGCGCGTGGGTGCGAGGCGTTGGGCTCTAACTGAACGCGAGCGATTGCACTGCAGGCAACGCGTTACTGAACCCGAGCGATTGCACTGCAGGCTACGCGTTACTGAACCCGAGCGATCGATCGATGGCTGTTAACTGAACCCGATCGAGCGATTCCTTCGCTACTGCTGCTAACTGAAGCCGACCGATGCTGCCTCTAGATGAACAGTGAGCATTGCTGGGGGGGTTGGATGAACAGTTCCCGGTGGGGGTGGATGAATAGGACCCCGTGGTGTTGCCTCTGGATGAACAGGACCCCGATCGATCGAGCCGGTTGGGGCTGGATGAACAGGACCCCGTGGAGGGCAGGATGAACATGACCACCCCGTGGAGGGCAGGATGAACAGGACCACCCCGTGGAGGGCAGGATGAACAGCAGACAGTGGAGGGCTGGATGAACAGTAGCCCGTGGAGAGGTGGTTGAACAGGAGCCCATGGAGAGGGCTGGTTGAACAGTAGCCGGTGGAGTAGCGCGCGATGGAGGCTGCATGAACAGGAGCCCGTGGATGAACAGTCACAGGTGGAGGCTGGAGGAGGTCGACGGTGGATGAACAGTAGCCCGTGGAGGATGGAGGGGGTCGACGGTGGAGATGAACAGTATCCCGTGGAGTCCCGTTTTGCGGTACGCCACACCCCTCCCGATGAACAGGACCCCCGTTTCGACCGTAGCGCTCCAACACAAGTCCGTTTCCTCCGTTTTGCGGTACACCACACCCCTGCCGATCAACAGGATCCCCGTTTCGACCGTAGGTGGTCCGTTTCCTCCATTTTGCGGTATGCCAGACCCCTCCCGATGAACAAGATCCCATTTCGATCATGGTCGGTCGAACACAAGGCCGTTTCCTCCGTTCTGCGGTACGCCAGGCCTCGTTTCCATCGGCTGTTCCGTCCAAGCCTCCCGATGAACACGACGACGCATTCCGTTCCGACCCAGCCGGTTGGCTCCC
This sequence comes from Triticum aestivum, assembly GCF_018294505.1. Lineage (NCBI taxonomy): Eukaryota > Viridiplantae > Streptophyta > Magnoliopsida > Poales > Poaceae > Triticum > Triticum aestivum. The sequence goes on along the minus strand of NC_057796.1, from coordinate 85,586,752 downwards.
CATGAACACGACGACGACGTTGTTTCTCCGTTCTGACCCAGCCATGTACACGAGCCCTGGCCGTACGTACGCGCGAGTAGGCGTTCGAGACCCTGCCCGTATGTACGTACGTGGCCGTATTTACTTTCTTGCACCCTGGCCGCTGTATGTACGTGTACATGCTACGTGCGCGCCTCTACTACGACACATGCGTGCCTCTACATCGACCAGTATGTACCTACACGTTCGCGACCAGAATGACAACGCTACGTACGCTTCGACCAGGTGGGTCCCGACTGTCACGCATTTCCTTGCATGCGAAGATGTAGCTGGTGGGTCCCAGTAGTCAGGGGTGAATCTTTTTTTGCCCAGACGCACTTCCTTGCGTGCGAAGATGTAGCTGGTGGGTCACAGTAGTCAGGGGGAAACGTTTTTTTACGAAATACGATGGCCCGTCCGGTGGGTCCACGCTGTCAGGTGGAGGAATATTTATTTTGCACGTAATAAGGAGGCACTTCCTTGCTGCGGCCGTGGACCCAGCTGTCAGCCTCTCCACGTATAGTACTCTTCCAATGGAAGTTGGTCGTTGACCACATTGACCACGCCGCGCCGAGAGCACCAAGGCGGTGGACGATAGCGAGGCCTAGGAAGTGGACGACGCGGAGCCAGGGAGGACGCGGCAGTGGAAGCCCGCGCGGAGAGGAGTACGAGGGTTCACTGGTTCGGCTGCGGTGTGAGGCTGCCGTCGCCGCAGGGCCTGGCCAGCAGTGGGAATAGTAGGGGCGGTGAGGCCTCCGCGGCAGCACAGCCGACCACGGGAGGCAGGAGCATGCGGCACGCCGGCGCTGCTTTGGGCGGCTGGAGCAAGAAGACCAGAGGTTGAAGAAGCACAACGGCCGTTGGATGGACATCGTACGGTCACTGGAGCTAGAATCATTCATATTGACTAAGTTGACAAAGCACTCCTCCCCGTCAACTTAGTAGGCCCACAAGTTAGCCACCCACCACGGTGGGTCCCAACTAGCATGGGGACTATTCATTTTTTTGTGCGTAATAAGGCGACACTTCCGGTGGGTCCGAGCTGACAGCGGGGGCAACGTTTTTTTCGCGAAATACGGTGGCCCGTCCGGTGGGTCCCAGCAGTCAGGGGGGAAACATTTTTTCGCCAAATACGATGATCCGTCCGGTGGGTCCCTGCTGTCAGGTGGAGGAATAATTATTTTCCGCGTAATAAGGAGGCACTTCCTTGCGGCTGCCGTGGACCTAGCTGCCAGCCTCTCCACGTATAGTACTCTTCCGATGGAAGTCGTTCCTTGACCACGTTGACCACGCCGCTCCGAGAGCACCAGGGCGGTGGACGACAGCGAGGCCTAGGAAGGGGACGACGCGGAGCCGGGGAAGATGCAGCAGTGGATGCCCACGCGTAGACGAGTATGAGGGTTCACTGGTTTGCTGCGGTGCGAGGCTGCCGTCGCCGCAGAATAACAGGAGGTGTGGGTGAGTACAGGGATGGCCTGGCCAGCGGTGAGGCCTCCGCTGCATCGCAGCCGGCCACGGGAGGCAGGAGCACGAGGCACGACCGGCGCTGGTTTGGGCGGCTGGAGCAAGAAGACCGGAGGTTGAAGAAGCACTACGGCCGTTGGATGGACATCGTACGGTCACTGGAGCTAGAATCGTGCATACTGACTAAGATGACAAAGCCCTCCGTCCCCGTCAACTTAGTAGGCCCACAAGTCAGCCTGCCACTATACTGGGTCCCAGCTAGCAGGGGGAGTATTCACTTTTTTGTGCGTAATATGGACACACTTCCTTGCGTGCGAAGATATAGCTGGTGGGTCCGAGCTGTCAGCGGCAGTAACATTTTTTTCGCGAAATACGGAGGCCCTTTCAGTGGGTCCCAGATGACGGGTGGAGGAATCATTATTTTGCGCGTAATAAGGAGGCATTTCCTTGCGTGCGGCTGTGGACCCAGCTGTCAGCCTCTCCACGTACAGTCCACTTCAGATGCATGTCGGTCGTTGATGACGTTGACCAGGCTGCGCCGAGAGCACCAAGGCGGTGGACGACAGCGAGGCCTAGGAAGGGAACGACATGGAGGCAGGGAAGACTCGGCAGTTGTTTCCCACGCGGAGGGGAGTACGACTGTACGAGGATTTACTGGTTCGTTTGCCGTCGCCGGAGAATAACAGCAGGTGTGGGTGAGTAGAGGGATGGCTAGGCCAGTGATGGGAGTACGGTGGGGCGGTGAGGCCTGTGCGGCAGCACAGCCGGCCGTGGGGAGGAGGGAGCAGGCAGTCCCGCTGGCGCTTGTTTGAGCGGCTGGAGTAGGAAGAGCAGAGATTGAAGAAGCACAACGGCCGTTGGATGGACATCCAACAGTCACTGCTTGTGCATCAACCTTTTTTTAGGAAAGCCTCAAATCTGTGGAAAACAGCATACAGGCCATCTGCCATTATTTCTAATAATTTACAGCCCATTTGCTAATTCTTAAGGTTTTTTTTGGAGCCCATATTCTTTTTGTTAGCATTACAGACCATATTGTCGCCACGGTTAAAAAATTATACGAAATGTTGCATATTTCGGTGCGGTCTGAACTGTTTTTAATCCCGAAATTTCGAGTCACATTCAAACTGATTTTAAAAATAAATGTATATCAATATAAAATCCAACAAATTGTCCATGCATAAAAATTAATGCAATTTAAAATCTTGAAATGAAAAAAAGAAATTTGAAAGTAATTGCCGGTTTGATGTGTTTTAAAAATGTACAGCCCATTTCTCATTACTGATAGGCCATTTTCTCGTCCAGCCGAATGAAGCTCTCCTTGTCTTGAAAGATTTGCAGCCCAACAGGCCTCACAAAGCGACTTACTTGGCAAATCACAAAAAAACTGGGCTAGCCATTTTGAGATAGAAAAAAAACTACTGGGCTGGTCTGTGGTAAACATAAAAGAGAAGGTTGTCTAGACAGGCTAGAGTGCCCCGCACATCCCAGTTGACACCCTGCTTCCGTCTCAAAAACAAATTAGATAAATGCCACAACAAATATGGCGATTCATAAAAATGCCACTGCAATTTCCAAACTTTGAAAAATGCCACTGCAATTTTTGCAAACTTTGGAAAACGCCACTGCAATTTGCAAACTTTGAAAACCGCCACTCTAGACTTCAAAAAATGCCACTGGAAATGGCATGAAATGGCATTTTTCAAAGTTTGGAAATTGCAGTGGCATTTGTCAGAAACACCATATTTGGAGCGGCATTTATCAAATTAACCCCCAAAAAATAACTGGGCGAGCTGCTGGGTCCGTGGTGTCAGCTGCTCGTTGTGCAACTCTCTCGTTTATTGACTACGTTGACAATGGCATGGGACCCAGATGTCAGAAATCCATTAGGAGGAGCCATTTTTTATTGGATTGAAATAAGGAGGCACTTGCTTGTGTACTGCCATGACCTTGGCGGGTCCCTGCTATCATCCTCTCCACGTACAATCATCTCCTGATTGTGTACGCGTCATCTTGGTAGGCCCACAAGTCAGCCTCTAAACCCGTGGAGGACAAATACAACCCATTTAAAAAAAATAACAACCCATTCCATACATTCAAACGGAAAGTTCAACATTCAGAGCAAAGTAACAGGTCTGATCCACATATAGAGTACTGAACTTCCACGTTGACAACCATCATAGCCAAGTTAACTATCTACTCCCACTAATACTCTAGTAGCGTACAAGTACTAACTTACTCTTAGCTAACTAGACGATGCCGGCCGCCATCTGCGGTACACGCTAAACGCCGGCACCGGCGTCCTCCGCCTCGCCTCGGACTTGCCAAAGGTGTGATAGGGCGCGTTGCTCGTGCGCGTTCGCCCTTTCCATGCCGGCGTGGTCCACCGAAGCTTCGGCTTCTAAGCGGGAAACCCACTTGACGAGCTGGTAGTAAAAATCGACGTCGCGAACGCGTGCGTGCCCGACAGCCTCCAGGGCTATTTGCCGGGCGCCGGCCTCCACGTAGTCGGCCCAGGCGCGGGCGCTCTGCTCGCGACTCAGAGCGTCTGTGCACTGCTGCTCCATGTCCCGCTGGCGGCGCAAATCGGCGATACGCTGCTCCTCCGCCAAGCAGTCGCGCTCCAACAACTCCTGCTCCTCTGCCAGGTGGTCGCGCTCCAACAAGTCCTTGATCTCTGCATTGCCATCTAAAGACTGATAGAATGCCTCATCCCTTCGTCTGCCTTCTGGTGAAAAACCGAACACTAGTTCCGGCGGTGACGCCTCCGGCCTCGCCTATCGCGGACGGGCGGGGGCATGGCGGACGTGGTGAGAGCGAGGATAAGTGGCGAGCGACGTCGGGCCAGTGGGGGCTGATGAGGATAGGGCGAGTTGGGTCACGGTCCCATCGTAGAAGGCCGGGAAACAGTACTTATAGGCGGAAGGTAGTGCGACGGTCATCGGTATTCAATGCATAATTAAGCAGGCATGGCTTAGCGCGCCAGCTTGCCATGGAAAAATAGAGAAACTGAAATTCTGACTGTGCCGTCTCGTCCCGTTCGTGCTGGGTCGCACGCCGGCATGACGGTCAAACTAGTGCACTTGAATCATCTCCCTCCTTGTCAATAATGATTCCACGGATTTAAAAGGCCCGCAACAATTAAAGCACATCTTTTTTTCACATCGGTTAGCTACCTTAATTACGGTCGGCTGCATGCAGGCACTCAAAATCGCTCGCAGCCAGTACGCGGAGCAGCCTGCAACGAGTCACAGCCGAGGGCATTAGTTCATGAACTTTAGCTGGGAGATAAGGCATTTGCGAACGTTTTCGCTGGCAGTTTCTTCAGATTCGCATGGTATTTTCTTCAGAGCAGCTTGTCAGTTTCTTCAGAGGTAGGCATTTCTATTCAAAAAACTGCCACTTTGGATCTTGCGTCGCAACTAAAACAGCCAGGAGCGCATTAGTAGGCTAGCTAGTGATCGATCAGTAACTTGTAAACACTGAGCGAATAGATATAAGGCACTGTTAATGCATCTCAATGATTCACAGATCATATACAAATATGTAGCTCCAAAAGCAAAGATCAGCCACAACTAAAACCAACTAGTACGATTCCCATACATAAGATCAACATGTTAATGCATCTCAATGATTCACAGATCATATACAAATATGTAGCTCCAAAAGAAAAGATCTAGAAAAAACATATGTTCTTCCTACTAACATGGATGCTTCTCTTGGCCAACATTCAGTACAGACTGAAAGACAAATTTGTCTGTGAAGTCTACAATTCCTCTTGCAAACGTAAGTGGTTTCACCAACAGCTGGAACCATGAGAATGAACAACACATGATGGAGGAACATCCACTGCAATATGATTTGGTTTTCTCTTGATCACACGGCGAGACTATTTTCGGAATACAAACTTTAACTTAGGAAAAACGATGCCCATTGTATAATCAGACCAAAGCAATGATGCCCATTGTTGGCCAATAAATAGTACAGTACTACTTTTCTGCAGTCCATGAAGTGACTATCAAATCTTTCTGTGTATATTTCCAAAGGGCACTGCATGCAGTGACTATACTATTCTCTTGTGCAGTTCAACCAAAATTGCGGTCACTTTGTGTGTTTGCCAAATAGCAACGGGCAGACATCTCTGTCTGCACAAATATCAAGCAGCTAGTAAACATATACCCCACCTTGTATTTTCGGTTTAAACATGTCTCTTCCGCTTAGCATCTGTCATGTTTTGCACTGGACAATTTGATACAGTCATGTTTTGCCCTGGAGAATTTCATACTAAATTGATTTGCTTGTTCAGAGCAGAAATATAGCGCCTATTCTTCATCAGACCAAGGATATCCATGTTCGCAGTGATGGAAGAGGTGAAATCAATACAACCGAAATTGAGCATCCAATCATTGAATCCTGTCCTGCACCTCCAATCTAGGTCCACCCTGCCAATAAATTCACATGCAAACCACTAGTATTACTATCTAATGACAGTACAAAAAGAGTAGCAAGATAGTAGAAAACCATGTACCTTCTTAATGAACAGCTCATAGTGCCACCAATTGGATATAAAGGTTAGGAAGAAAACATGCTCCTAATGTTGAACCAGTTGGACTTTTTGTGCAGTTCCACTAAAATCGAGCATCCCTGTTTGCATAGATATTGAAAGTGTGATTACTATAAAAGTGGCACTAGTTGAAGCATAGACTCACAAATATAAGCATTCAAATTTCTTAACGGGAAAAGGTAGCAAGACTGTTTCTAACCACCTGTTTGAAGGAATAAATAAGGCAACAGAGGCTGATGTCAGAAAGGCATATATAGTTCTTTCTGAAAGAATGATCGATTCCTGACCTTTCCTCTTCTTTTAAGCATATTTTGTGCAGTTCAACTAAAATAAAATTCCATCACCGCCTTGACAATTCAGTGACACTGTACAAAAGGAAATGACTTAACATTACATCATGATTTCAGGTATGTAGTCGACAGGCATTAGAGACAAACTTACAGACCTCCTCCGATAATAATGAACATTAATTTTAACAAAGGTGTGACTAGCTTTACCGGGATAATTTGAGTGAACTCTACACCCTCTGTTCCTTAATATAAGACGTTTTCGCGGTTCAGTTTAAAGTACCCAAACGTCTACTAGTATTTAGAAAAATAGGTAGTAATTTTCTTGAGCACATATCTGGGAAAGCTTGCCACACTTTATTTATGTCCATACGCTAATGCAACACCATTCGAAATTTCGAATACTACAAATATACACTAATCCAGTGGCTAGTGCAACAGTAGAGTAGTTATTTTATTACAGGGTACAGTACAATGGTTTTACTGAATAGATTTCAATAAACTCTAGCACTGGAAGATTTCTATAAGAATTAACAATACAAAATGTAAAGGCAACACGTTTCAGCATTGGTATACTAGCTGTGCATGATCATTAAACCAAATACAAAAGTCTGAAGGTAACTAGCATTATTAACTAATGACAGTATAAAAAAATTGCAAACCATGTACCTCCAAGGTAAATATCATTTTGAACTCGGGGGGGGGGGGCTTAAAAATTGCTATCCCAATCTTGATAATTGATCAAACATAAAAACTTGATCGAACGAATCAAGAGAACAGCCGGAGGAGGAGGTGCCCACTGTTGACCTTTCCTCTTGTCTTCATAATTTTTTTTGTAGTTTAACCAAAATAAAATGACATCAGCGCCTTGGCATTTTTGTGACACTATACAAAAAAATTAACTTATCTCATGAAAGTGAGGTATGTAATCTATAAGCATTAACAGTGCAAAAATCTAAAGGTAGTAACAAGTTTCATCGTTGGTATACTGGCTGTGCAACAGCATTAGAATGCCTTAGCTGAAAAATCTTTATTACATCCACAATCAACAGCTAACCCTGAAATAATCCAGTGACATTAAATGGCATTGCTTAAATTTATTGGTGGCATTAGACTGAGTGCAGCATTAGTTAAATGTGGCATCACTTTAGCAGTAGCATTGCTTGACTTGACTGCTGGCATTATACTAACAGCAAAAAAAGTGACACTAAGAGCATGGGAGGCCCATTCGGACAGTGGGCGCACCAGTACGATGTACCTCCACGGACGCATAGAGTGGTGAGGGAGGTATGCTTGCCCAGAGCAACAAATATCCATGCAGCATATGTGGATTAAGTCCCATTTTTGTTATGTTTAGCCACCTTTTTCCTATGTGAGGACAACAAACCGATCGACCTGGTCATTCTCTATTGCGTTGTCATGCCTTTCTACCCTTCTTCAACCAAGAGACATGAGACTCGTTCCTTAGCTACTGATTTTCCCCTTTTCAACCTAGATGCGGGTTCAATGCCTACTCTCTTGGACAGTACAGTCTCCCTTCCTTTCCTTATTCAACCCAGACATGGATTAGTCTGCATGAAGTAGGGTTTCCTTTAATAGTGCGAATTAAGGTTTTCGTCTGCGTGACCAGCAGAGCAGAGGATAGCAAATTGGGAAGATGGTGGAGTGGAAAAAGATCCACATGCAGCGACATGGCAGATGGGGCAATAGAACAAGGGTATGGTACGAAAGAGCTAGCATACCTGAGGGTCGGCGGGAAGTGGCTTTGCTCGTGGTCGTTGTCCTCTGCACGCACTACGGTAGTGAGCTTGGGGACGGAGGCCATCCCGCGCGGGCGCTAGGTCTGAGAGGACGGCCTTGTCGTCAGTGCGTGACCTCGCTCGCCGACGACGAGTGCTTCAACGCTGCACATCCTTTTCTTCCCCGGTGGATCTGTGACCACCGGTGAGGAGGGAGAGAGAGGCCGTCCTTTTAGATCTGGAGAGAGGGTGATAGTGTGAGAAGCAAGTGGACAGCCCTTAGCAAGAAAGCTCTGAAGCTCCAGCCTATATATCTTTTTTATACTACTAGTACTAGAGGTGGAGTAGTGGTAGAGTAGTTTATATTTTCTCTACAAATAGTACCAGTTAGTCGTGCTTCAAAACTGAACGGCATGCCATTAAAAAAATAAAGTCGAGAAATAATGCGGCACCTCGGGCCAACGTGGCCAGATCGCATTTTGCATGAGAAATTACACACCATGTTTCGTTGACATGTGGTCCCGTTCCAACATGTCAGTGAGATGACGGTGAGTCCTTTTGTACAATTTCCAAAAGGACGTGTAGGCCGGGGCGCCTCTTCGTGTACCGTGGCAAACTGGCAACCGTCCACCGACTCTTCGCCTTTCCCTCTCAATTTGGAACTGCTGTCGCACGCTCTTCCTCCCTCCTCCATTTGCCTTCACCCTTCCTCTTGCCATTGTTCGATCGTCTTCTCCATGGAGGGAACAAGCCGGAAACGACCCCGTTATTCTTGCCCCGATATGAAAGATGACGTGGTGGGGGAACTCATTGATCGGTGCGACGTCATCACCTCGGCTAGCATGGCAGGTTCATTCAAGCCCATTCTCTACTCAACTAATAACATCATTACAAGGAACCCAAGGGTCCAGGAGTGGTTTGATCTCCCTTATCTTCTTTGCTATAAGCCTGTTCGCATGGGCGCGGATGACGGAGGCCTCGCCTTGTGCAAGTTGATGCCGCTTGATAATGATACGTGTGATGTCAAGATGCCATCGCTTAAGGGTAAGTCCTGGGCTGGCGCAAATGGAGATTGGGTTGTTTATATTGGGTACAATTGCGAGTGGGAACTTATGAATGTGTACACTCATCAGCGGATTCCACTTCCGAAAATCTCAGAGTGCCCTGAGGTTGAGCACACAGATGATCTACGTACCTTCAAATACGATCATGGTGACTGTCGTCTACTGAAGATAGCAATTTGTCGAGTTCCCAACCGCTCTTGGAATTACAAGAACTATCAAGTTGTTGCTATCTTCGACAAGCTTGTAGCTGTCCTTCGTGGTTCGACTGGATGGATATTGCTCAAAAATCAGTTTCTATACACGGATGTGTACTGTGATGCAATTGAATACGAGGATCTTGTGTTTGCTACCACCACTCGTGGCACTATTTTTGCATGGGATCCTCGTAGTTTCGGTATGTTTGTCGTCCACCGTAATTATAATTGTTTCATCCAGATGCATGCGGGTTAGCAAGTTTCCCTTTACTAATTAACCTTCTTCTTGTGTTTCCAAGGTCCTGTGAACATTCCACCACCTATACTTGAAAAAAATTATAAGCAAGGGGGAGATGACGATGGTGATGATCACGAGCATGAGGAGGAGCAAAACTTATATACTCAGTGGCGCCTGGCAACTAATTCCGATGGATCACCTCTTCTTGTCTGTATACAGTGCACTCAGACTGTTACTACTGAGGAAACAGGTGTTGTCTCCCATGGTCGCCCTCTCCTGACCTATTCCAACACCCGTTGCATGGTATTCAGGACGGATACTAGTGTGCTAGCGCCAACACCTTCTCCCTGGTTCAGTATTGATAGTCTTGGAGCAAACTCGCTCTTCCTTGGACCAAACTATCCAATGATGGTGAAAGGCGATCCAGCTGTTGTTGACACAACGTTACTACCATTTATGAGAAGCAACTGTATCTATACCTCGGACATTTCGGTGCTTCCCTACCCTGGTCCTGATATATGCCACTTCAGCCTGGATGATCAGTCCTGCGTTGCTCTCGATATTAACAATAGCTGGCCCTTCCCAGAGCACCTATGGTTCAAAGCAAGCATTTCCAACGCCGAGGATTGGTTGAGTTGAAGTTCATTTCATTGCTTCTTATTTGTTGTGTGATGGAAACTTTAGTATTTGCCAGGATGTTTTGTTGGAAATAATCTATAATCCAACATGTATCCTCGTTGTCATTGTGTGTTGATGACTTGTTGTATTTAATGAATGGTACATTTCAGTTGCAAATGCATGTCATAGAGTCAATTTATGAATGGTTTTCGAGTCACTTCTTGGAGTGTGAGTATCATAGTAGTATAGCCAGCATCCAGTTAGTATATGAAGTTGCCACATCACATAGAGCCAACCTAATATTGGAGTATGCTAGCCCTCCACCGGCGCGCCGCTTCAAATGGCGGAGGAAGTGAGAGGTCGCGTCACCTTGTGTCCAGATCTGAGATGCCACGTGTACCAGATGAATGACTCCAAGTTCGACCATCGTGATGCTAGGTGCGAGCCAAGGAACACTGTTGGAGAGACCCCCCTCCTAATTTTCCTACATTGGTCGTTTGATTCATAGGATAGAATGCTATAGGTTTTTTTCCTATGTACACTACTGGAATCAGCAGATTTGTCATCTGCCGACTCTTTGTCGTCTGCTAGCAGACGGCAAAGTAAGGCTTTGCCATCAGCCACCAGAATACGGACGGCAAAGAGGAAGCGGACGGCAACGGAAGGCTTTGCCGTCAGCCTATCTTTGCCGTCAGCTAGCGGACGGCAAAGCAGCTTTGCCGTGTGCTAGCTGACGGCAAAGAGGGTGGGTGGAGGCCTATGAGGATGACCTAACGGTCGTTTTCTTTGCCGTCTGCTGGCGGACGGCAACAATTCTTTACCGTCCGCCAGCGGAAGGCAAAGCAAACGGTCGTTTAAACAGGTGTTTCCCCCCGACCCCACCCCACTAGGTATTCTCTTTGCCGTCCGCTAGCGGACGGCAAAGAGCTGTGACCTGCTAGCAGAAAAGGGGCTGCGCGCGCCCGCGCCCCACCCCTCTCTCTAGATCTCCTTCACCACCCGCGCCGCCTCCCTCTACCGCCGCTCCGCCCCGCCACCTCGCCCCGCCGCTCTGCCCCGCCGCCCCGTCCCATCACCCCACCGCCCCGCTGCCCCATCGCCCCGCTGCCACGCCGCCCCTGCTACCTCTTGAGCACTGCGTTGGTTTTCCCTTGAAGAGGAAAGGGTGATGCAGCAAAGTAGCGTAAGTATTTCCCTCTGTTTTTGAGAACCAAGGTATCAATCCAGTAGGAGGCCACGCACGAGTCCCTCGCACCTACACAAACAAATAAATCCTCGCAACCAACGCGATAAGGGGTTGTCAATCCCTACACGGTCAATTACGAGAGTGAGATCTGATAGATATGATAAGATAATATTTTTGGTATTTTTATAATAAAGATGCAAAGTAAAGAAAACAAAATAAAAACGGCGCTAGAAATAGCTTGTTGTCGGGAGATTAATATGATGGAAAATAGACCCGGGGGCCATAGGTTTCACTAGTGGCTTCTCTCGAGAGCATAAGTATTTACGGTGGGTGAACAAATTACTGTTGAGCAATTGACAGAATTGAGCATAGTTATGAGAATATCTAGGTATGATCATGTATATAGGCATCACGTCCGAGACAAGTAGACCGACTCCTGCCTGCATCTACTACTATTACTCCACACATCGACCGCTATCCAGCATGCATCTAGAGTATTAAGTTCATAAGAACAGAGTAACGCTTTAAGCAAGATGACATGATGTAGAGGGATAAACTCATGCAATATGATATAAACCCCATCTTGTTATCCTCGATGGCGACAATACTATACGTGCCTTGCTGCCCGTACTGTCACTGGGAAAGGACACCGCAAGATTGAACCCAAAGCTAAGCACTTCTCCCATTGCAAGAAAGATCAATCTAGTAGGCCAAACCAAACTGATAATTTGAAGAGACTTGCAAAGATAACCAATCATACATAAAATAATTCAGAGAAGATTCAAATATTGTTCATAGATAAACTTGATCATAAACCCACAATTCATCGGTCTCAACAAACACATCGCAAAAGAAGATTACATCGAATAGATCTCCACGAGAGAGGGGGAGAACATTGTATTGAGATCCAAAAAGAGAGAAGAAGCCATCTAGCTAATAACTATGGACCCGAAGGTCTGAGGTAAACTACTCACACATCATCGGAGAGGCTATGGTGTTGATGTAGAAGCCCTCCGTGATCGATGCCTCCTCCGGCAGAGCTCCAGAACAGGCCCCAACATGGGATCTCACGGGTACAGAAGGTTGCGGCGGTGGAATTAGGTTTTTTGCTCCGTATCTGGTAGTTTGGGGGTACGCAGGTATATATAGGAGGAAAGAGTACGTCGGTGGAGCAACAGGGGGCCCACGAGGGTGGAGGACGCGCCCTGTGGGGGTAGGCGCGCCCCCTACCTCGTGCCCTCCTGGTTGATGTCTTGACGCAGGGTCCAAGTCCTCTGGATCACGTTCGTTCTGAAAATCACGTTCCCGAAGGTTTCATTCCGTTTGGAGTCCGTTTGATATTCTTTTTCTGCAAAACTCTGAAATAGGCAAAAAAAACAGCAATTCTGGGCTGGGCCTCCAGTTAATAGGTTAGTCCCAAAAATAATATAAAAGTGTATAATAAAGCCCAATAATGTCCAAAACAGAATATAATATAGCATGGAACAATTAAAAATTATAGATACGTTGGAGATGTATCAGCCCCCCCCCGCCCCACCGCCCCGCCGCCACCCCGCCGCCCCGTCCCATCGCCCCGCCGCCCCTGCCGCCCT